>NW_020190567.1:0-79256 GCF_002263795.3 Bos taurus
TTCCTACTAGCTCTTCCTCATATATTATCTTGACATCTCTGATTAGCATATAAATAGTCGCCTAGGCCATCTCTCCTTCGAATACCCTGGATCAGTTGGGGCTGGGTCCCGCAGGTGGCGACGAACAGGACCTCAGGAGGCAATACTCAAAGAGCTGAGCAGACACGAACCACGCAATCAGCAGCAATAAGCATGGAGCTCAGCAAGTGACGAATCATGCTGCTCAACTGCAATAATCAAGCACGTGACCAGCAGAATCATGCAGCTCAGCCGCAATTGTCAAGCAGATGAGCCGACATGAATCACGCAGCTCAGCTGGCAATAGTCATTGCAGATGAGCCGGCAGGAATCACGGCAGCACAGCAGGCCCTGATCACGTGACTCTGCAGGCACTGATCACGTGGCTGATCAAGTCCAGATCACGTGACTGCGCATGCACTGATGACGTGGCTGATCAGGCACTGATCACATGGCTCATCATGCACTGATCACGTGTTTATCAGGCAATGATCAGTGACTGACAGGCACTGATCATGGGACTGTGCACGCACTGATCACGTGGCTCTCATGCACTGATCACGTGACTGCGCATGCACTGATGACGTGGCTGTTCGGGCACTGATCACGTGTTTATCAGGCAGTGATCAGTGACTGACAGGCGCTGATCAGGGGACTGTGCACGCACTGATCAGGTGGCTGATCAGGAACTGAACACCTGACCGCGCATGCAGTGATCACGTGGCTGGTCGTTCACTGATCACGTGTTTATCATACGGTGATCACGTGACTGAGAGGCGCTGATCACGTGACTGTGCCGTCAGTGATCACGTGGCTGAGCAGGCACTGATATCGTGACTGAGCATGCACTGATCCTGTGCCGGGAGCCGGGGAGGCATTCCACTCTGGACAAAGGTCATGAGGAAGGAGGCTCGGCATACGCAAATGCGGGATCGAGCCTCAGGAGTCCACCCGGATATTCTCGAGCATCTCCCCCCCAAAAAAAACCGGAGTCTGCCTACTGTATTGCTTTGTGCTCTCACCTGTGATTTCACTGGGGGCTGTCCCCCACCACCATCTCGCTCTCTCTGTCAAAGAGTTAACTTACAGCTCCAATTCATAAAGTTCCTTGTCATTCTTCCCTTTAACTTCCAGCTGAGTCTCCATCTGGAGCGCGGAACCCACCACGCTTACTAATTATGCCTGGGCTGCTAAGACCCACTCGAGAAGGTGTCTAGGGTGAGGCACCTTTCGCTATTCGAGAGGGCGCCTGCGGCCTACGTAAGTGGTGCAAACTTCTTGTCTTGAAGTTTGATTGGTCTTCCGCGTAAACCAAGCTACTCAGTCTCTTTTCTCCACCGAATTTTCCTACTGAGCTCTCCTCATACTATTATTCTTGACATCTCTGATTAGCATATAAATAGTCGCCTAGGCCATCTCTCCTTCGAATACCCTGGATCAGTTGGGGCTGGTCCCCGGCAGGTGGCGACCGAACAGGGACCTCAGGAGGCAATACTCAAAGAGCTGAGCAGACACGAACCACGCAATCAGCAGGCAATAAGCATGGAGCTCAGCAGTGACGAATCATGCTGCTCAACTGGCAATAATCAAGCACGTGACCAGGCAGGAATCACGCAGCTCAGCTGGCAATTGTCATGCAGATGAGCCGGCAGGAATCACGCAGCTCAGCAGGCCCTGATCACGTGACTCTGCAGGCACTGATCACGTGGCTGATCAAGTCCAGATCACGTGACTGCGCATGCACTGATGACGTGGCTGATCAGGCACTGATCACATGGCTCATCATGCACTGATCACGTGTTTATCAGGCAATGATCAGTGACTGACAGGCGCTGATCATGGGACTGTGCACGCACTGATCACGTGGCTCTCATGCACTGATCACGTGACTGCGCATGCACTGATGACGTGGCTGTTCGGGCACTGATCACGTGTTTATCAGGCAGTGATCAGTGACTGACAGGCGCTGATCAGGGGACTGTGCACGCACTGATCAGGTGGCTGATCAGGAACTGACCACCTGACCGCGCATGCAGTGATCACGTGGCTGGTCGTTCACTGATCACGTGTTTATCATACGGTGATCCCGTGACTGAGAGGCGCTGATCACGTGACTGTGCCGTCAGTGATCACGTGGCTGAGCAGGCACTGATATCGTGACTGAGCATGCACTGATCCTGTGCCGGGAGCCGGGGAGGCATTCCACTCTGGACAAAGGTCATGAGGAAGGAGGCTCGGCATACGCAAATGCGGGATCGAGCCTCAGGAGTCCACCCGGATATTCTCGAGCATCTCCCCCCCAAAAAAACCGGAGTCTGCCTACTGTATTGCTTTGTGCTCTCACCTGTGATTTCACTGGGGGCTGTCCCCCACCACCATCTCGCTCTCTCTGTCAAAGAGTTAACTTACAGCTCCAATTCATAAAGTTCCTTGTCATTCTTCCCTTTAACTTCCAGCTGAGTCTCCATCTGGAGCGCGGAACCCACCACGCTTACTAATTATGCCTGGGCTGCTAAGACCCACTCGAGAAGGTGTCTAGGGTGAGGCACCTTTCGCTATTCGAGAGGGCGCCTGCGGCCTACGTAAGTGGTGCAAACTTCTTGTCTTGAAGTTTGATTGGTCTTCCGCGTAAACCAAGCTACTCAGTCTCTTTTCTCCACCGAATTTTCCTACTGAGCTCTCCTCATACTATTATTCTTGACATCTCTGATTAGCATATAAATAGTCGCCTAGGCCATCTCTCCTTCGAATACCCTGGATCAGTTGGGGCTGGTCCCCGGCAGGTGGCGACCGAACAGGGACCTCAGGAGGCAATACTCAAAGAGCTGAGCAGACACGAACCACGCAATCAGCAGGCAATAAGCATGGAGCTCAGCAGTGACGAATCATGCTGCTCAACTGGCAATAATCAAGCACGTGACCAGGCAGGAATCACGCAGCTCAGCTGGCAATTGTCATGAGCCGACAGGAATCACGCAGCTCAGCTGGCAATTGTCATGCAGATGAGCCGGCAGGAATCACGCAGCTCAGCAGGCCCTGATCACGTGACTCTGCAGGCACTGATCACGTGGCTGATCAAGTCCAGATCACGTGACTGAGCATGCACTGATCACGTGGCTATCATGCACTGATGACGTGACTGCGCATGCACTGATGACGTGGCTGATCGGGCACTGATCACATGGCTCATCATGCACTGATCACGTGTTTATCAGGCAATGATCAGTGACTGACAGGCGCTGATCATGGGACTGTGCACGCACTGATCACGTGGCTCTCATGCACTGATCACGTGACTGCGCATGCACTGATGACGTGGCTGTTCGGGCACTGATCACGTGTTTATCAGGCAGTGATCAGTGACTGACAGGCGCTGATCAGGGGACTGTGCACGCACTGATCAGGTGGCTGATCAGGAACTGACCACCTGACCGCGCATGCAGTGATCACGTGGCTGGTCGTTCACTGATCACGTGTTTATCATACGGTGATCCCGTGACTGAGAGGCGCTGATCACGTGACTGTGCCGTCAGTGATCACGTGGCTGAGCAGGCACTGATATCGTGACTGAGCATGCACTGATCCTGTGCCGGGAGCCGGGGAGGCATTCCACTCTGGACAAAGGTCATGAGGAAGGAGGCTCGGCATACGCAAATGCGGGATCGAGCCTCAGGAGTCCACCCGGATATTCTCGAGCATCTCCCCCCCAAAAAAAACCGGAGTCTGCCTACTGTATTGCTTTGTGCTCTCACCTGTGATTTCACTGGGGGCTGTCCCCCACCACCATCTCGCTCTCTCTGTCAAAGAGTTAACTTACAGCTCCAATTCATAAAGTTCCTTGTCATTCTTCCCTTTAACTTCCAGCTGAGTCTCCATCTGGAGCGCGGAACCCACCACGCTTACTAATTATGCCTGGGCTGCTAAGACCCACTCGAGAAGGTGTCTAGGGTGAGGCACCTTTCGCTATTCGAGAGGGCGCCTGCGGCCTACGTAAGTGGTGCAAACTTCTTGTCTTGAAGTTTGATTGGTCTTCCGCGTAAACCAAGCTACTCAGTCTCTTTTCTCCACCGAATTTTCCTACTGAGCTCTCCTCATACTATTATTCTTGACATCTCTGATTAGCATATAAATAGTCGCCTAGGCCATCTCTCCTTCGAATACCCTGGATCAGTTGGGGCTGGTCCCCGGCAGGTGGCGACCGAACAGGGACCTCAGGAGGCAATACTCAAAGAGCTGAGCAGACACGAACCACGCAATCAGCAGGCAATAAGCATGGAGCTCAGCAGTGACGAATCATGCTGCTCAACTGGCAATAATCAAGCACGTGACCAGGCAGGAATCACGCAGCTCAGCTGGCAATTGTCATGCAGATGAGCCGGCAGGAATCACGCAGCTCAGCAGGCCCTGATCACGTGACTCTGCAGGCACTGATCACGTGGCTGATCAAGTCCAGATCACGTGACTGAGCATGCACTGATCACGTGGCTATCATGCACTGATGACGTGCCGCATGCACTGATGACGTGGCTGATCGGGCACTGATCACATGGCTCATCATGCACTGATCACGTGTTTATCAGGCAATGATCAGTGACTGACAGGCGCTGATCATGGGACTGTGCACGCACTGATCACGTGGCTCTCATGCACTGATCACGTGACTGCGCATGCACTGATGACGTGGCTGTTCGGGCACTGATCACGTGTTTATCAGGCAGTGATCAGTGACTGACAGGCGCTGATCAGGGGACTGTGCACGCACTGATCAGGTGGCTGATCAGGAACTGACCACCTGACCGCGCATGCAGTGATCACGTGGCTGGTCGTTCACTGATCACGTGTTTATCATACGGTGATCCCGTGACTGAGAGGCGCTGATCACGTGACTGTGCCGTCAGTGATCACGTGGCTGAGCAGGCACTGATATCGTGACTGAGCATGCACTGATCCTGTGCCGGGAGCCGGGGAGGCATTCCACTCTGGACAAAGGTCATGAGGAAGGAGGCTCGGCATACGCAAATGCGGGATCGAGCCTCAGGAGTCCACCCGGATATTCTCGAGCATCTCCCCCCCAAAAAAAACCGGAGTCTGCCTACTGTATTGCTTTGTGCTCTCACCTGTGATTTCACTGGGGGCTGTCCCCCACCACCATCTCGCTCTCTCTGTCAAAGAGTTAACTTACAGCTCCAATTCATAAAGTTCCTTGTCATTCTTCCCTTTAACTTCCAGCTGAGTCTCCATCTGGAGCGCGGAACCCACCACGCTTACTAATTATGCCTGGGCTGCTAAGACCCACTCGAGAAGGTGTCTAGGGTGAGGCACCTTTCGCTATTCGAGAGGGCGCCTGCGGCCTACGTAAGTGGTGCAAACTTCTTGTCTTGAAGTTTGATTGGTCTTCCGCGTAAACCAAGCTACTCAGTCTCTTTTCTCCACCGAATTTTCCTACTGAGCTCTCCTCATACTATTATTCTTGACATCTCTGATTAGCATATAAATAGTCGCCTAGGCCATCTCTCCTTCGAATACCCTGGATCAGTTGGGGCTGGTCCCCGGCAGGTGGCGACCGAACAGGGACCTCAGGAGGCAATACTCAAAGAGCTGAGCAGACACGAACCACGCAATCAGCAGGCAATAAGCATGGAGCTCAGCAGTGACGAATCATGCTGCTCAACTGGCAATAATCAAGCACGTGACCAGGCAGGAATCACGCAGCTCAGCTGGCAATTGTCATGCAGATGAGCCGGCAGGAATCACGCAGCTCAGCAGGCCCTGATCACGTGACTCTGCAGGCACTGATCACGTGGCTGATCAAGTCCAGATCACGTGACTGCGCATGCACTGATGACGTGGCTGATCAGGCACTGATCACATGGCTCATCATGCACTGATCACGTGTTTATCAGGCAATGATCAGTGACTGACAGGCGCTGATCATGGGACTGTGCACGCACTGATCACGTGGCTATCATGCACTGATCACGTGACTGCGCATGCACTGATGACGTGGCTGATCGGGCACTGATCACATGGCTCATCATGCACTGATCACGTGTTTATCAGGCAAATATCAGTGACTGACAGGCGCTGATCATGGGACTGTGCACGCACTGATCACGTGGCTCTCATGCACTGATCACGTGACTGCGCATGCACTGATGACGTGGCTGTTCGGGCACTGATCACGTGTTTATCAGGCAGTGATCAGTGACTGACAGGCGCTGATCAGGGGACTGTGCACGCACTGATCAGGTGGCTGATCAGGAACTGACCACCTGACCGCGCATGCAGTGATCACGTGGCTGGTCGTTCACTGATCACGTGTTTATCATACGGTGATCCCGTGACTGAGAGGCGCTGATCACGTGACTGTGCCGTCAGTGATCACGTGGCTGAGCAGGCACTGATATCGTGACTGAGCATGCACTGATCCTGTGCCGGGAGCCGGGGAGGCATTCCACTCTGGACAAAGGTCATGAGGAAGGAGGCTCGGCATACGCAAATGCGGGATCGAGCCTCAGGAGTCCACCCGGATATTCTCGAGCATCTCCCCCCCAAAAAAAACCGGAGTCTGCCTACTGTATTGCTTTGTGCTCTCACCTGTGATTTCACTGGGGGCTGTCCCCCACCACCATCTCGCTCTCTCTGTCAAAGAGTTAACTTACAGCTCCAATTCATAAAGTTCCTTGTCATTCTTCCCTTTAACTTCCAGCTGAGTCTCCATCTGGAGCGCGGAACCCACCACGCTTACTAATTATGCCTGGGCTGCTAAGACCCACTCGAGAAGGTGTCTAGGGTGAGGCACCTTTCGCTATTCGAGAGGGCGCCTGCGGCCTACGTAAGTGGTGCAAACTTCTTGTCTTGAAGTTTGATTGGTCTTCCGCGTAAACCAAGCTACTCAGTCTCTTTTCTCCACCGAATTTTCCTACTGAGCTCTCCTCATACTATTATTCTTGACATCTCTGATTAGCATATAAATAGTCGCCTAGGCCATCTCTCCTTCGAATACCCTGGATCAGTTGGGGCTGGTCCCCGGCAGGTGGCGACCGAACAGGGACCTCAGGAGGCAATACTCAAAGAGCTGAGCAGACACGAACCACGCAATCAGCAGGCAATAAGCATGGAGCTCAGCAGTGACGAATCATGCTGCTCAACTGGCAATAATCAAGCACGTGACCAGGCAGGAATCACGCAGCTCAGCTGGCAATTGTCATGCAGATGAGCCGGCAGGAATCACGCAGCTCAGCAGGCCCTGATCACGTGACTCTGCAGGCACTGATCACGTGGCTGATCAAGTCCAGATCACGTGACTGCGCATGCACTGATGACGTGGCTGATCAGGCACTGATCACATGGCTCATCATGCACTGATCACGTGTTTATCAGGCAATGATCAGTGACTGACAGGCGCTGATCATGGGACTGTGCACGCACTGATCACGTGGCTCTCATGCACTGATCACGTGACTGCGCATGCACTGATGACGTGGCTGTTCGGGCACTGATCACGTGTTTATCAGGCAGTGATCAGTGACTGACAGGCGCTGATCAGGGGACTGTGCACGCACTGATCAGGTGGCTGATCAGGAACTGACCACCTGACCGCGCATGCAGTGATCACGTGGCTGGTCGTTCACTGATCACGTGTTTATCATACGGTGATCCCGTGACTGAGAGGCGCTGATCACGTGACTGTGCCGTCAGTGATCACGTGGCTGAGCAGGCACTGATATCGTGACTGAGCATGCACTGATCCTGTGCCGGGAGCCGGGGAGGCATTCCACTCTGGACAAAGGTCATGAGGAAGGAGGCTCGGCATACGCAAATGCGGGATCGAGCCTCAGGAGTCCACCCGGATATTCTCGAGCATCTCCCCCCCAAAAAAAACCGGAGTCTGCCTACTGTATTGCTTTGTGCTCTCACCTGTGATTTCACTGGGGGCTGTCCCCCACCACCATCTCGCTCTCTCTGTCAAAGAGTTAACTTACAGCTCCAATTCATAAAGTTCCTTGTCATTCTTCCCTTTAACTTCCAGCTGAGTCTCCATCTGGAGCGCGGAACCCACCACGCTTACTAATTATGCCTGGGCTGCTAAGACCCACTCGAGAAGGTGTCTAGGGTGAGGCACCTTTCGCTATTCGAGAGGGCGCCTGCGGCCTACGTAAGTGGTGCAAACTTCTTGTCTTGAAGTTTGATTGGTCTTCCGCGTAAACCAAGCTACTCAGTCTCTTTTCTCCACCGAATTTTCCTACTGAGCTCTCCTCATACTATTATTCTTGACATCTCTGATTAGCATATAAATAGTCGCCTAGGCCATCTCTCCTTCGAATACCCTGGATCAGTTGGGGCTGGTCCCCGGCAGGTGGCGACCGAACAGGGACCTCAGGAGGCAATACTCAAAGAGCTGAGCAGACACGAACCACGCAATCAGCAGGCAATAAGCATGGAGCTCAGCAGTGACGAATCATGCTGCTCAACTGGCAATAATCAAGCACGTGACCAGGCAGGAATCACGCAGCTCAGCTGGCAATTGTCATGCAGATGAGCCGGCAGGAATCACGCAGCTCAGCAGGCCCTGATCACGTGACTCTGCAGGCACTGATCACGTGGCTGATCAAGTCCAGATCACGTGACTGCGCATGCACTGATGACGTGGCTGATCAGGCACTGATCACATGGCTCATCATGCACTGATCACGTGTTTATCAGGCAATGATCAGTGACTGACAGGCGCTGATCATGGGACTGTGCACGCACTGATCACGTGGCTCTCATGCACTGATCACGTGACTGCGCATGCACTGATGACGTGGCTGTTCGGGCACTGATCACGTGTTTATCAGGCAGTGATCAGTGACTGACAGGCGCTGATCAGGGGACTGTGCACGCACTGATCAGGTGGCTGATCAGGAACTGACCACCTGACCGCGCATGCAGTGATCACGTGGCTGGTCGTTCACTGATCACGTGTTTATCATACGGTGATCCCGTGACTGAGAGGCGCTGATCACGTGACTGTGCCGTCAGTGATCACGTGGCTGAGCAGGCACTGATATCGTGACTGAGCATGCACTGATCCTGTGCCGGGAGCCGGGGAGGCATTCCACTCTGGACAAAGGTCATGAGGAAGGAGGCTCGGCATACGCAAATGCGGGATCGAGCCTCAGGAGTCCACCCGGATATTCTCGAGCATCTCCCCCCCAAAAAAACCGGAGTCTGCCTACTGTATTGCTTTGTGCTCTCACCTGTGATTTCACTGGGGGCTGTCCCCCACCACCATCTCGCTCTCTCTGTCAAAGAGTTAACTTACAGCTCCAATTCATAAAGTTCCTTGTCATTCTTCCCTTTAACTTCCAGCTGAGTCTCCATCTGGAGCGCGGAACCCACCACGCTTACTAATTATGCCTGGGCTGCTAAGACCCACTCGAGAAGGTGTCTAGGGTGAGGCACCTTTCGCTATTCGAGAGGGCGCCTGCGGCCTACGTAAGTGGTGCAAACTTCTTGTCTTGAAGTTTGATTGGTCTTCCGCGTAAACCAAGCTACTCAGTCTCTTTTCTCCACCGAATTTTCCTACTGAGCTCTCCTCATACTATTATTCTTGACATCTCTGATTAGCATATAAATAGTCGCCTAGGCCATCTCTCCTTCGAATACCCTGGATCAGTTGGGGCTGGTCCCCGGCAGGTGGCGACCGAACAGGGACCTCAGGAGGCAATACTCAAAGAGCTGAGCAGACACGAACCACGCAATCAGCAGGCAATAAGCATGGAGCTCAGCAGTGACGAATCATGCTGCTCAACTGGCAATAATCAAGCACGTGACCAGGCAGGAATCACGCAGCTCAGCTGGCAATTGTCATGCAGATGAGCCGGCAGGAATCACGCAGCTCAGCAGGCCCTGATCACGTGACTCTGCAGGCACTGATCACGTGGCTGATCAAGTCCAGATCACGTGACTGCGCATGCACTGATGACGTGGCTGATCAGGCACTGATCACATGGCTCATCATGCACTGATCACGTGTTTATCAGGCAATGATCAGTGACTGACAGGCGCTGATCATGGGACTGTGCACGCACTGATCACGTGGCTATCATGCACTGATCACGTGACTGCGCATGCACTGATGACGTGGCTGATCGGGCACTGATCACATGGCTCATCATGCACTGATCACGTGTTTATCAGGCAAATATCAGTGACTGACAGGCGCTGATCATGGGACTGTGCACGCACTGATCACGTGGCTCTCATGCACTGATCACGTGACTGCGCATGCACTGATGACGTGGCTGTTCGGGCACTGATCACGTGTTTATCAGGCAGTGATCAGTGACTGACAGGCGCTGATCAGGGGACTGTGCACGCACTGATCAGGTGGCTGATCAGGAACTGACCACCTGACCGCGCATGCAGTGATCACGTGGCTGGTCGTTCACTGATCACGTGTTTATCATACGGTGATCCCGTGACTGAGAGGCGCTGATCACGTGACTGTGCCGTCAGTGATCACGTGGCTGAGCAGGCACTGATATCGTGACTGAGCATGCACTGATCCTGTGCCGGGAGCCGGGGAGGCATTCCACTCTGGACAAAGGTCATGAGGAAGGAGGCTCGGCATACGCAAATGCGGGATCGAGCCTCAGGAGTCCACCCGGATATTCTCGAGCATCTCCCCCCCAAAAAAACCGGAGTCTGCCTACTGTATTGCTTTGTGCTCTCACCTGTGATTTCACTGGGGGCTGTCCCCCACCACCATCTCGCTCTCTCTGTCAAAGAGTTAACTTACAGCTCCAATTCATAAAGTTCCTTGTCATTCTTCCCTTTAACTTCCAGCTGAGTCTCCATCTGGAGCGCGGAACCCACCACGCTTACTAATTATGCCTGGGCTGCTAAGACCCACTCGAGAAGGTGTCTAGGGTGAGGCACCTTTCGCTATTCGAGAGGGCGCCTGCGGCCTACGTAAGTGGTGCAAACTTCTTGTCTTGAAGTTTGATTGGTCTTCCGCGTAAACCAAGCTACTCAGTCTCTTTTCTCCACCGAATTTTCCTACTGAGCTCTCCTCATACTATTATTCTTGACATCTCTGATTAGCATATAAATAGTCGCCTAGGCCATCTCTCCTTCGAATACCCTGGATCAGTTGGGGCTGGTCCCCGGCAGGTGGCGACCGAACAGGGACCTCAGGAGGCAATACTCAAAGAGCTGAGCAGACACGAACCACGCAATCAGCAGGCAATAAGCATGGAGCTCAGCAGTGACGAATCATGCTGCTCAACTGGCAATAATCAAGCACGTGACCAGGCAGGAATCACGCAGCTCAGCTGGCAATTGTCATGCAGATGAGCCGGCAGGAATCACGCAGCTCAGCAGGCCCTGATCACGTGACTCTGCAGGCACTGATCACGTGGCTGATCAAGTCCAGATCACGTGACTGAGCATGCACTGATCACGTGGCTATCATGCACTGATGACGTGCCTGCGCATGCACTGATGACGTGGCTGATCGGGCACTGATCACATGGCTCATCATGCACTGATCACGTGTTTATCAGGCAATGATCAGTGACTGACAGGCACTGATCATGGGACTGTGCACGCACTGATCACGTGGCTCTCATGCACTGATCACGTGACTGCGCATGCACTGATGACGTGGCTGTTCGGGCACTGATCACGTGTTTATCAGGCAGTGATCAGTGACTGACAGGCGCTGATCAGGGGACTGTGCACGCACTGATCAGGTGGCTGATCAGGAACTGAACACCTGACCGCGCATGCAGTGATCACGTGGCTGGTCGTTCACTGATCACGTGTTTATCATACGGTGATCCCGTGACTGAGAGGCGCTGATCACGTGACTGTGCCGTCAGTGATCACGTGGCTGAGCAGGCACTGATATCGTGACTGAGCATGCACTGATCCTGTGCCGGGAGCCGGGGAGGCATTCCACTCTGGACAAAGGTCATGAGGAAGGAGGCTCGGCATACGCAAATGCGGGATCGAGCCTCAGGAGTCCACCCGGATATTCTCGAGCATCTCCCCCCCAAAAAAAACCGGAGTCTGCCTACTGTATTGCTTTGTGCTCTCACCTGTGATTTCACTGGGGGCTGTCCCCCACCACCATCTCGCTCTCTCTGTCAAAGAGTTAACTTACAGCTCCAATTCATAAAGTTCCTTGTCATTCTTCCCTTTAACTTCCAGCTGAGTCTCCATCTGGAGCGCGGAACCCACCACGCTTACTAATTATGCCTGGGCTGCTAAGACCCACTCGAGAAGGTGTCTAGGGTGAGGCACCTTTCGCTATTCGAGAGGGCGCCTGCGGCCTACGTAAGTGGTGCAAACTTCTTGTCTTGAAGTTTGATTGGTCTTCCGCGTAAACCAAGCTACTCAGTCTCTTTTCTCCACCGAATTTTCCTACTGAGCTCTCCTCATACTATTATTCTTGACATCTCTGATTAGCATATAAATAGTCGCCTAGGCCATCTCTCCTTCGAATACCCTGGATCAGTTGGGGCTGGTCCCCGGCAGGTGGCGACCGAACAGGGACCTCAGGAGGCAATACTCAAAGAGCTGAGCAGACACGAACCACGCAATCAGCAGGCAATAAGCATGGAGCTCAGCAGTGACGAATCATGCTGCTCAACTGGCAATAATCAAGCACGTGACCAGGCAGGAATCACGCAGCTCAGCTGGCAATTGTCATGCAGATGAGCCGGCAGGAATCACGCAGCTCAGCAGGCCCTGATCACGTGACTCTGCAGGCACTGATCACGTGGCTGATCAAGTCCAGATCACGTGACTGTGCATGCACTGATGACGTGGCTGATCGGGCACTGATCACATGGCTCATCATGCACTGATCACGTGTTTATCAGGCAATGATCAGTGACTGACAGGCGCTGATCATGGGACTGTGCACGCACTGATCACGTGGCTCTCATGCACTGATCACGTGACTGCGCATGCACTGATGACGTGGCTGTTCGGGCACTGATCACGTGTTTATCAGGCAGTGATCAGTGACTGACAGGCGCTGATCAGGGGACTGTGCACGCACTGATCAGGTGGCTGATCAGGAACTGACCACCTGACCGCGCATGCAGTGATCACGTGGCTGGTCGTTCACTGATCACGTGTTTATCATACGGTGATCCCGTGACTGAGAGGCGCTGATCACGTGACTGTGCCGTCAGTGATCACGTGGCTGAGCAGGCACTGATATCGTGACTGAGCATGCACTGATCCTGTGCCGGGAGCCGGGGAGGCATTCCACTCTGGACAAAGGTCATGAGGAAGGAGGCTCGGCATACGCAAATGCGGGATCGAGCCTCAGGAGTCCACCCGGATATTCTCGAGCATCTCCCCCCCAAAAAAACCGGAGTCTGCCTACTGTATTGCTTTGTGCTCTCACCTGTGATTTCACTGGGGGCTGTCCCCCACCACCATCTCGCTCTCTCTGTCAAAGAGTTAACTTACAGCTCCAATTCATAAAGTTCCTTGTCATTCTTCCCTTTAACTTCCAGCTGAGTCTCCATCTGGAGCGCGGAACCCACCACGCTTACTAATTATGCCTGGGCTGCTAAGACCCACTCGAGAAGGTGTCTAGGGTGAGGCACCTTTCGCTATTCGAGAGGGCGCCTGCGGCCTACGTAAGTGGTGCAAACTTCTTGTCTTGAAGTTTGATTGGTCTTCCGCGTAAACCAAGCTACTCAGTCTCTTTTCTCCACCGAATTTTCCTACTGAGCTCTCCTCATACTATTATTCTTGACATCTCTGATTAGCATATAAATAGTCGCCTAGGCCATCTCTCCTTCGAATACCCTGGATCAGTTGGGGCTGGTCCCCGGCAGGTGGCGACCGAACAGGGACCTCAGGAGGCAATACTCAAAGAGCTGAGCAGACACGAACCACGCAATCAGCAGGCAATAAGCATGGAGCTCAGCAGTGACGAATCATGCTGCTCAACTGGCAATAATCAAGCACGTGACCAGGCAGGAATCACGCAGCTCAGCTGGCAATTGTCAAGCAGATGAGCCGACAGGAATCACGCAGCTCAGCAGGCCCTGATCACGTGACTCTGCAGGCACTGATCACGTGGCTGATCAAGTCCAGATCACGTGACTGAGCATGCACTGATCACGTGACTGCGCATGCACTGATGACGTGGCTGTTCGGGCACTGATCACGTGTTTATCAGGCAGTGATCAGTGACTGACAGGCGCTGATCAGGGGACTGTGCACGCACTGATCAGGTGGCTGATCAGGAACTGACCACCTGACCGCGCATGCAGTGATCACGTGGCTGGTCGTTCACTGATCACGTGTTTATCATACGGTGATCCCGTGACTGAGAGGCGCTGATCACGTGACTGTGCCGTCAGTGATCACGTGGCTGAGCAGGCACTGATATCGTGACTGAGCATGCACTGATCCTGTGCCGGGAGCCGGGGAGGCATTCCACTCTGGACAAAGGTCATGAGGAAGGAGGCTCGGCATACGCAAATGCGGGATCGAGCCTCAGGAGTCCACCCGGATATTCTCGAGCATCTCCCCCCCAAAAAAACCGGAGTCTGCCTACTGTATTGCTTTGTGCTCTCACCTGTGATTTCACTGGGGGCTGTCCCCCACCACCATCTCGCTCTCTCTGTCAAAGAGTTAACTTACAGCTCCAATTCATAAAGTTCCTTGTCATTCTTCCCTTTAACTTCCAGCTGAGTCTCCATCTGGAGCGCGGAACCCACCACGCTTACTAATTATGCCTGGGCTGCTAAGACCCACTCGAGAAGGTGTCTAGGGTGAGGCACCTTTCGCTATTCGAGAGGGCGCCTGCGGCCTACGTAAGTGGTGCAAACTTCTTGTCTTGAAGTTTGATTGGTCTTCCGCGTAAACCAAGCTACTCAGTCTCTTTTCTCCACCGAATTTTCCTACTGAGCTCTCCTCATACTATTATTCTTGACATCTCTGATTAGCATATAAATAGTCGCCTAGGCCATCTCTCCTTCGAATACCCTGGATCAGTTGGGGCTGGTCCCCGGCAGGTGGCGACCGAACAGGGACCTCAGGAGGCAATACTCAAAGAGCTGAGCAGACACGAACCACGCAATCAGCAGGCAATAAGCATGGAGCTCAGCAGTGACGAATCATGCTGCTCAACTGGCAATAATCAAGCACGTGACCAGGCAGGAATCACGCAGCTCAGCTGGCAATTGTCATGCAGATGAGCCGGCAGGAATCACGCAGCTCAGCAGGCCCTGATCACGTGACTCTGCAGGCACTGATCACGTGGCTGATCAAGTCCAGATCACGTGACTGAGCATGCACTGATCACGTGGCTATCATGCACTGATGACGTGACTGCGCATGCACTGATGACGTGGCTGATCGGGCACTGATCACATGGCTCATCATGCACTGATCACGTGTTTATCAGGCAATGATCAGTGACTGACAGGCGCTGATCATGGGACTGTGCACGCACTGATCACGTGGCTCTCATGCACTGATCACGTGACTGCGCATGCACTGATGACGTGGCTGTTCGGGCACTGATCACGTGTTTATCAGGCAGTGATCAGTGACTGACAGGCGCTGATCAGGGGACTGTGCACGCACTGATCAGGTGGCTGATCAGGAACTGACCACCTGACCGCGCATGCAGTGATCACGTGGCTGGTCGTTCACTGATCACGTGTTTATCATACGGTGATCCCGTGACTGAGAGGCGCTGATCACGTGACTGTGCCGTCAGTGATCACGTGGCTGAGCAGGCACTGATATCGTGACTGAGCATGCACTGATCCTGTGCCGGGAGCCGGGGAGGCATTCCACTCTGGACAAAGGTCATGAGGAAGGAGGCTCGGCATACGCAAATGCGGGATCGAGCCTCAGGAGTCCACCCGGATATTCTCGAGCATCTCCCCCCCAAAAAAACCGGAGTCTGCCTACTGTATTGCTTTGTGCTCTCACCTGTGATTTCACTGGGGGCTGTCCCCCACCACCATCTCGCTCTCTCTGTCAAAGAGTTAACTTACAGCTCCAATTCATAAAGTTCCTTGTCATTCTTCCCTTTAACTTCCAGCTGAGTCTCCATCTGGAGCGCGGAACCCACCACGCTTACTAATTATGCCTGGGCTGCTAAGACCCACTCGAGAAGGTGTCTAGGGTGAGGCACCTTTCGCTATTCGAGAGGGCGCCTGCGGCCTACGTAAGTGGTGCAAACTTCTTGTCTTGAAGTTTGATTGGTCTTCCGCGTAAACCAAGCTACTCAGTCTCTTTTCTCCACCGAATTTTCCTACTGAGCTCTCCTCATACTATTATTCTTGACATCTCTGATTAGCATATAAATAGTCGCCTAGGCCATCTCTCCTTCGAATACCCTGGATCAGTTGGGGCTGGTCCCCGGCAGGTGGCGACCGAACAGGGACCTCAGGAGGCAATACTCAAAGAGCTGAGCAGACACGAACCACGCAATCAGCAGGCAATAAGCATGGAGCTCAGCAGTGACGAATCATGCTGCTCAACTGGCAATAATCAAGCACGTGACCAGGCAGGAATCACGCAGCTCAGCTGGCAATTGTCATGCAGATGAGCCGGCAGGAATCACGCAGCTCAGCAGGCCCTGATCACGTGACTCTGCAGGCACTGATCACGTGGCTGATCAAGTCCAGATCACGTGACTGCGCATGCACTGATGACGTGGCTGATCAGGCACTGATCACATGGCTCATCATGCACTGATCACGTGTTTATCAGGCAATGATCAGTGACTGACAGGCGCTGATCATGGGACTGTGCACGCACTGATCACGTGGCTCTCATGCACTGATCACGTGACTGCGCATGCACTGATGACGTGGCTGTTCGGGCACTGATCACGTGTTTATCAGGCAGTGATCAGTGACTGACAGGCGCTGATCAGGGGACTGTGCACGCACTGATCAGGTGGCTGATCAGGAACTGACCACCTGACCGCGCATGCAGTGATCACGTGGCTGGTCGTTCACTGATCACGTGTTTATCATACGGTGATCCCGTGACTGAGAGGCGCTGATCACGTGACTGTGCCGTCAGTGATCACGTGGCTGAGCAGGCACTGATATCGTGACTGAGCATGCACTGATCCTGTGCCGGGAGCCGGGGAGGCATTCCACTCTGGACAAAGGTCATGAGGAAGGAGGCTCGGCATACGCAAATGCGGGATCGAGCCTCAGGAGTCCACCCGGATATTCTCGAGCATCTCCCCCCCAAAAAAAACCGGAGTCTGCCTACTGTATTGCTTTGTGCTCTCACCTGTGATTTCACTGGGGGCTGTCCCCCACCACCATCTCGCTCTCTCTGTCAAAGAGTTAACTTACAGCTCCAATTCATAAAGTTCCTTGTCATTCTTCCCTTTAACTTCCAGCTGAGTCTCCATCTGGAGCGCGGAACCCACCACGCTTACTAATTATGCCTGGGCTGCTAAGACCCACTCGAGAAGGTGTCTAGGGTGAGGCACCTTTCGCTATTCGAGAGGGCGCCTGCGGCCTACGTAAGTGGTGCAAACTTCTTGTCTTGAAGTTTGATTGGTCTTCCGCGTAAACCAAGCTACTCAGTCTCTTTTCTCCACCGAATTTTCCTACTGAGCTCTCCTCATACTATTATTCTTGACATCTCTGATTAGCATATAAATAGTCGCCTAGGCCATCTCTCCTTCGAATACCCTGGATCAGTTGGGGCTGGTCCCCGGCAGGTGGCGACCGAACAGGGACCTCAGGAGGCAATACTCAAAGAGCTGAGCAGACACGAACCACGCAATCAGCAGGCAATAAGCATGGAGCTCAGCAGTGACGAATCATGCTGCTCAACTGGCAATAATCAAGCACGTGACCAGGCAGGAATCACGCAGCTCAGCTGGCAATTGTCATGCAGATGAGCCGGCAGGAATCACGCAGCTCAGCAGGCCCTGATCACGTGACTCTGCAGGCACTGATCACGTGGCTGATCAAGTCCAGATCACGTGACTGCGCATGCACTGATGACGTGGCTGATCAGGCACTGATCACATGGCTCATCATGCACTGATCACGTGTTTATCAGGCAATGATCAGTGACTGACAGGCGCTGATCATGGGACTGTGCACGCACTGATCACGTGGCTCTCATGCACTGATCACGTGACTGCGCATGCACTGATGACGTGGCTGTTCGGGCACTGATCACGTGTTTATCAGGCAGTGATCAGTGACTGACAGGCGCTGATCAGGGGACTGTGCACGCACTGATCAGGTGGCTGATCAGGAACTGACCACCTGACCGCGCATGCAGTGATCACGTGGCTGGTCGTTCACTGATCACGTGTTTATCATACGGTGATCCCGTGACTGAGAGGCGCTGATCACGTGACTGTGCCGTCAGTGATCACGTGGCTGAGCAGGCACTGATATCGTGACTGAGCATGCACTGATCCTGTGCCGGGAGCCGGGGAGGCATTCCACTCTGGACAAAGGTCATGAGGAAGGAGGCTCGGCATACGCAAATGCGGGATCGAGCCTCAGGAGTCCACCCGGATATTCTCGAGCATCTCCCCCCCAAAAAAACCGGAGTCTGCCTACTGTATTGCTTTGTGCTCTCACCTGTGATTTCACTGGGGGCTGTCCCCCACCACCATCTCGCTCTCTCTGTCAAAGAGTTAACTTACAGCTCCAATTCATAAAGTTCCTTGTCATTCTTCCCTTTAACTTCCAGCTGAGTCTCCATCTGGAGCGCGGAACCCACCACGCTTACTAATTATGCCTGGGCTGCTAAGACCCACTCGAGAAGGTGTCTAGGGTGAGGCACCTTTCGCTATTCGAGAGGGCGCCTGCGGCCTACGTAAGTGGTGCAAACTTCTTGTCTTGAAGTTTGATTGGTCTTCCGCGTAAACCAAGCTACTCAGTCTCTTTTCTCCACCGAATTTTCCTACTGAGCTCTCCTCATACTATTATTCTTGACATCTCTGATTAGCATATAAATAGTCGCCTAGGCCATCTCTCCTTCGAATACCCTGGATCAGTTGGGGCTGGTCCCCGGCAGGTGGCGACCGAACAGGGACCTCAGGAGGCAATACTCAAAGAGCTGAGCAGACACGAACCACGCAATCAGCAGGCAATAAGCATGGAGCTCAGCAGTGACGAATCATGCTGCTCAACTGGCAATAATCAAGCACGTGACCAGGCAGGAATCACGCAGCTCAGCTGGCAATTGTCAAGCAGATGAGCCGACAGGAATCACGCAGCTCAGCAGGCCCTGATCACGTGACTCTGCAGGCACTGATCACGTGGCTGATCAAGTCCAGATCACGTGACTGAGCATGCACTGATCACGTGACTGCGCATGCACTGATGACGTGGCTGTTCGGGCACTGATCACGTGTTTATCAGGCAGTGATCAGTGACTGACAGGCGCTGATCAGGGGACTGTGCACGCACTGATCAGGTGGCTGATCAGGAACTGAACACCTGACCGCGCATGCAGTGATCACGTGGCTGGTCGTTCACTGATCACGTGTTTATCATACGGTGATCACGTGACTGAGAGGCGCTGATCACGTGACTGTGCCGTCAGTGATCACGTGGCTGAGCAGGCACTGATATCGTGACTGAGCATGCACTGATCCTGTGCCGGGAGCCGGGGAGGCATTCCACTCTGGACAAAGGTCATGAGGAAGGAGGCTCGGCATACGCAAATGCGGGATCGAGCCTCAGGAGTCCACCCGGATATTCTCGAGCATCTCCCCCCCAAAAAAACCGGAGTCTGCCTACTGTATTGCTTTGTGCTCTCACCTGTGATTTCACTGGGGGCTGTCCCCCACCACCATCTCGCTCTCTCTGTCAAAGAGTTAACTTACAGCTCCAATTCATAAAGTTCCTTGTCATTCTTCCCTTTAACTTCCAGCTGAGTCTCCATCTGGAGCGCGGAACCCACCACGCTTACTAATTATGCCTGGGCTGCTAAGACCCACTCGAGAAGGTGTCTAGGGTGAGGCACCTTTCGCTATTCGAGAGGGCGCCTGCGGCCTACGTAAGTGGTGCAAACTTCTTGTCTTGAAGTTTGATTGGTCTTCCGCGTAAACCAAGCTACTCAGTCTCTTTTCTCCACCGAATTTTCCTACTGAGCTCTCCTCATACTATTATTCTTGACATCTCTGATTAGCATATAAATAGTCGCCTAGGCCATCTCTCCTTCGAATACCCTGGATCAGTTGGGGCTGGTCCCCGGCAGGTGGCGACCGAACAGGGACCTCAGGAGGCAATACTCAAAGAGCTGAGCAGACACGAACCACGCAATCAGCAGGCAATAAGCATGGAGCTCAGCAGTGACGAATCATGCTGCTCAACTGGCAATAATCAAGCACGTGACCAGGCAGGAATCACGCAGCTCAGCTGGCAATTGTCAAGCAGATGAGCCGACAGGAATCACGCAGCTCAGCAGGCCCTGATCACGTGACTCTGCAGGCACTGATCACGTGGCTGATCAAGTCCAGATCACGTGCTGACATGCCTGATCACGTGACTGGCATGCACTGATGACGTGGCTGATCGGGCACTGATCACATGGCTCATCATGCACTGATCACGTGTTTATCAGGCAATGATCAGTGACTGACAGGCGCTGATCATGGGACTGTGCACGCACTGATCACGTGGCTCTCATGCACTGATCACGTGACTGCGCATGCACTGATGACGTGGCTGTTCGGGCACTGATCACGTGTTTATCAGGCAGTGATCAGTGACTGACAGGCGCTGATCAGGGGACTGTGCACGCACTGATCAGGTGGCTGATCAGGAACTGACCACCTGACCGCGCATGCAGTGATCACGTGGCTGGTCGTTCACTGATCACGTGTTTATCATACGGTGATCCCGTGACTGAGAGGCGCTGATCACGTGACTGTGCCGTCAGTGATCACGTGGCTGAGCAGGCACTGATATCGTGACTGAGCATGCACTGATCCTGTGCCGGGAGCCGGGGAGGCATTCCACTCTGGACAAAGGTCATGAGGAAGGAGGCTCGGCATACGCAAATGCGGGATCGAGCCTCAGGAGTCCACCCGGATATTCTCGAGCATCTCCCCCCCAAAAAAACCGGAGTCTGCCTACTGTATTGCTTTGTGCTCTCACCTGTGATTTCACTGGGGGCTGTCCCCCACCACCATCTCGCTCTCTCTGTCAAAGAGTTAACTTACAGCTCCAATTCATAAAGTTCCTTGTCATTCTTCCCTTTAACTTCCAGCTGAGTCTCCATCTGGAGCGCGGAACCCACCACGCTTACTAATTATGCCTGGGCTGCTAAGACCCACTCGAGAAGGTGTCTAGGGTGAGGCACCTTTCGCTATTCGAGAGGGCGCCTGCGGCCTACGTAAGTGGTGCAAACTTCTTGTCTTGAAGTTTGATTGGTCTTCCGCGTAAACCAAGCTACTCAGTCTCTTTTCTCCACCGAATTTTCCTACTGAGCTCTCCTCATACTATTATTCTTGACATCTCTGATTAGCATATAAATAGTCGCCTAGGCCATCTCTCCTTCGAATACCCTGGATCAGTTGGGGCTGGTCCCCGGCAGGTGGCGACCGAACAGGGACCTCAGGAGGCAATACTCAAAGAGCTGAGCAGACACGAACCACGCAATCAGCAGGCAATAAGCATGGAGCTCAGCAGTGACGAATCATGCTGCTCAACTGGCAATAATCAAGCACGTGACCAGGCAGGAATCACGCAGCTCAGCTGGCAATTGTCAAGCAGATGAGCCGACAGGAATCACGCAGCTCAGCAGGCCCTGATCACGTGACTCTGCAGGCACTGATCACGTGGCTGATCAAGTCCAGATCACGTGACTGAGCATGCACTGATCACGTGACTGCGCATGCACTGATGACGTGGCTGTTCGGGCACTGATCACGTGTTTATCAGGCAGTGATCAGTGACTGACAGGCGCTGATCAGGGGACTGTGCACGCACTGATCAGGTGGCTGATCAGGAACTGAACACCTGACCGCGCATGCAGTGATCACGTGGCTGGTCGTTCACTGATCACGTGTTTATCATACGGTGATCCCGTGACTGAGAGGCGCTGATCACGTGACTGTGCCGTCAGTGATCACGTGGCTGAGCAGGCACTGATATCGTGACTGAGCATGCACTGATCCTGTGCCGGGAGCCGGGGAGGCATTCCACTCTGGACAAAGGTCATGAGGAAGGAGGCTCGGCATACGCAAATGCGGGATCGAGCCTCAGGAGTCCACCCGGATATTCTCGAGCATCTCCCCCCCAAAAAAAACCGGAGTCTGCCTACTGTATTGCTTTATGCTCTCACCTGTGATTTCACTGGGGGCTGTCCCCCACCACCATCTCGCTCTCTCTGTCAAAGAGTTAACTTACAGCTCCAATTCATAAAGTTCCTTGTCATTCTTCCCTTTAACTTCCAGCTGAGTCTCCATCTGGAGCGCGGAACCCACCACGCTTACTAATTATGCCTGGGCTGCTAAGACCCACTCGAGAAGGTGTCTAGGGTGAGGCACCTTTCGCTATTCGAGAGGGCGCCTGCGGCCTACGTAAGTGGTGCAAACTTCTTGTCTTGAAGTTTGATTGGTCTTCCGCGTAAACCAAGCTACTCAGTCTCTTTTCTCCACCGAATTTTCCTACTGAGCTCTCCTCATACTATTATTCTTGACATCTCTGATTAGCATATAAATAGTCGCCTAGGCCATCTCTCCTTCGAATACCCTGGATCAGTTGGGGCTGGTCCCCGGCAGGTGGCGACCGAACAGGGACCTCAGGAGGCAATACTCAAAGAGCTGAGCAGACACGAACCACGCAATCAGCAGGCAATAAGCATGGAGCTCAGCAGTGACGAATCATGCTGCTCAACTGGCAATAATCAAGCACGTGACCAGGCAGGAATCACGCAGCTCAGCTGGCAATTGTCATGCAGATGAGCCGGCAGGAATCACGCAGCTCAGCAGGCCCTGATCACGTGACTCTGCAGGCACTGATCACGTGGCTGATCAAGTCCAGATCACGTGACTGCGCATGCACTGATGACGTGGCTGATCAGGCACTGATCACATGGCTCATCATGC
Source organism: Bos taurus (assembly GCF_002263795.3). Taxonomy (NCBI): domain Eukaryota; kingdom Metazoa; phylum Chordata; class Mammalia; order Artiodactyla; family Bovidae; genus Bos; species Bos taurus. The sequence goes on from NW_020190567.1 coordinate 23,114, forward strand.
ACTGATCACGTGTTTATCAGGCAATGATCAGTGACTGACAGGCGCTGATCATGGGACTGTGCACGCACTGATCACGTGGCTCTCATGCACTGATCACGTGACTGCGCATGCACTGATGACGTGGCTGTTCGGGCACTGATCACGTGTTTATCAGGCAGTGATCAGTGACTGACAGGCGCTGATCAGGGGACTGTGCACGCACTGATCAGGTGGCTGATCAGGAACTGACCACCTGACCGCGCATGCAGTGATCACGTGGCTGGTCGTTCACTGATCACGTGTTTATCATACGGTGATCCCGTGACTGAGAGGCGCTGATCACGTGACTGTGCCGTCAGTGATCACGTGGCTGAGCAGGCACTGATATCGTGACTGAGCATGCACTGATCCTGTGCCGGGAGCCGGGGAGGCATTCCACTCTGGACAAAGGTCATGAGGAAGGAGGCTCGGCATACGCAAATGCGGGATCGAGCCTCAGGAGTCCACCCGGATATTCTCGAGCATCTCCCCCCCAAAAAAACCGGAGTCTGCCTACTGTATTGCTTTGTGCTCTCACCTGTGATTTCACTGGGGGCTGTCCCCCACCACCATCTCGCTCTCTCTGTCAAAGAGTTAACTTACAGCTCCAATTCATAAAGTTCCTTGTCATTCTTCCCTTTAACTTCCAGCTGAGTCTCCATCTGGAGCGCGGAACCCACCACGCTTACTAATTATGCCTGGGCTGCTAAGACCCACTCGAGAAGGTGTCTAGGGTGAGGCACCTTTCGCTATTCGAGAGGGCGCCTGCGGCCTACGTAAGTGGTGCAAACTTCTTGTCTTGAAGTTTGATTGGTCTTCCGCGTAAACCAAGCTACTCAGTCTCTTTTCTCCACCGAATTTTCCTACTGAGCTCTCCTCATACTATTATTCTTGACATCTCTGATTAGCATATAAATAGTCGCCTAGGCCATCTCTCCTTCGAATACCCTGGATCAGTTGGGGCTGGTCCCCGGCAGGTGGCGACCGAACAGGGACCTCAGGAGGCAATACTCAAAGAGCTGAGCAGACACGAACCACGCAATCAGCAGGCAATAAGCATGGAGCTCAGCAGTGACGAATCATGCTGCTCAACTGGCAATAATCAAGCACGTGACCAGGCAGGAATCACGCAGCTCAGCTGGCAATTGTCATGCAGATGAGCCGGCAGGAATCACGCAGCTCAGCAGGCCCTGATCACGTGACTCTGCAGGCACTGATCACGTGGCTGATCAAGTCCAGATCACGTGACTGCGCATGCACTGATGACGTGGCTGATCAGGCACTGATCACATGGCTCATCATGCACTGATCACGTGTTTATCAGGCAATGATCAGTGACTGACAGGCGCTGATCATGGGACTGTGCACGCACTGATCACGTGGCTCTCATGCACTGATCACGTGACTGCGCATGCACTGATGACGTGGCTGTTCGGGCACTGATCACGTGTTTATCAGGCAGTGATCAGTGACTGACAGGCGCTGATCAGGGGACTGTGCACGCACTGATCAGGTGGCTGATCAGGAACTGACCACCTGACCGCGCATGCAGTGATCACGTGGCTGGTCGTTCACTGATCACGTGTTTATCATACGGTGATCCCGTGACTGAGAGGCGCTGATCACGTGACTGTGCCGTCAGTGATCACGTGGCTGAGCAGGCACTGATATCGTGACTGAGCATGCACTGATCCTGTGCCGGGAGCCGGGGAGGCATTCCACTCTGGACAAAGGTCATGAGGAAGGAGGCTCGGCATACGCAAATGCGGGATCGAGCCTCAGGAGTCCACCCGGATATTCTCGAGCATCTCCCCCCCAAAAAAACCGGAGTCTGCCTACTGTATTGCTTTGTGCTCTCACCTGTGATTTCACTGGGGGCTGTCCCCCACCACCATCTCGCTCTCTCTGTCAAAGAGTTAACTTACAGCTCCAATTCATAAAGTTCCTTGTCATTCTTCCCTTTAACTTCCAGCTGAGTCTCCATCTGGAGCGCGGAACCCACCACGCTTACTAATTATGCCTGGGCTGCTAAGACCCACTCGAGAAGGTGTCTAGGGTGAGGCACCTTTCGCTATTCGAGAGGGCGCCTGCGGCCTACGTAAGTGGTGCAAACTTCTTGTCTTGAAGTTTGATTGGTCTTCCGCGTAAACCAAGCTACTCAGTCTCTTTTCTCCACCGAATTTTCCTACTGAGCTCTCCTCATACTATTATTCTTGACATCTCTGATTAGCATATAAATAGTCGCCTAGGCCATCTCTCCTTCGAATACCCTGGATCAGTTGGGGCTGGTCCCCGGCAGGTGGCGACCGAACAGGGACCTCAGGAGGCAATACTCAAAGAGCTGAGCAGACACGAACCACGCAATCAGCAGGCAATAAGCATGGAGCTCAGCAGTGACGAATCATGCTGCTCAACTGGCAATAATCAAGCACGTGACCAGGCAGGAATCACGCAGCTCAGCTGGCAATTGTCATGCAGATGAGCCGGCAGGAATCACGCAGCTCAGCAGGCCCTGATCACGTGACTCTGCAGGCACTGATCACGTGGCTGATCAAGTCCAGATCACGTGACTGCGCATGCACTGATGACGTGGCTGATCAGGCACTGATCACATGGCTCATCATGCACTGATCACGTGTTTATCAGGCAATGATCAGTGACTGACAGGCGCTGATCATGGGACTGTGCACGCACTGATCACGTGGCTCTCATGCACTGATCACGTGACTGCGCATGCACTGATGACGTGGCTGTTCGGGCACTGATCACGTGTTTATCAGGCAGTGATCAGTGACTGACAGGCGCTGATCAGGGGACTGTGCACGCACTGATCAGGTGGCTGATCAGGAACTGACCACCTGACCGCGCATGCAGTGATCACGTGGCTGGTCGTTCACTGATCACGTGTTTATCATACGGTGATCCCGTGACTGAGAGGCGCTGATCACGTGACTGTGCCGTCAGTGATCACGTGGCTGAGCAGGCACTGATATCGTGACTGAGCATGCACTGATCCTGTGCCGGGAGCCGGGGAGGCATTCCACTCTGGACAAAGGTCATGAGGAAGGAGGCTCGGCATACGCAAATGCGGGATCGAGCCTCAGGAGTCCACCCGGATGTTCTCGAGCATCTCCCCCCCAAAAAAACCGGAGTCTGCCTACTGTATTGCTTTGTGCTCTCACCTCTGATTTCACTGGGGGCTGTCCCCCACCACCATCTCGCTCTCTCTGTCAAAGAGTTAACTTACAGCTCCAATTCATAAAGTTCCTTGTCATTCTTCCCTTTAACTTCCAGCTGAGTCTCCATCTGGAGCGCGGAACCCACCACGCTTACTAATTATGCCTGGGCTGCTAAGACCCACTCGAGAAGGTGTCTAGGGTGAGGCACCTTTCGCTATTCGAGAGGGCGCCTGCGGCCTACGTAAGTGGTGCAAACTTCTTGTCTTGAAGTTTGATTGGTCTTCCGCGTAAACCAAGCTACTCAGTCTCTTTTCTCCACCGAATTTTCCTACTGAGCTCTCCTCATACTATTATTCTTGACATCTCTGATTAGCATATAAATAGTCGCCTAGGCCATCTCTCCTTCGAATACCCTGGATCAGTTGGGGCTGGTCCCCGGCAGGTGGCGACCGAACAGGGACCTCAGGAGGCAATACTCAAAGAGCTGAGCAGACACGAACCACGCAATCAGCAGGCAATAAGCATGGAGCTCAGCAGTGACGAATCATGCTGCTCAACTGGCAATAATCAAGCACGTGACCAGGCAGGAATCACGCAGCTCAGCTGGCAATTGTCAAGCAGATGAGCCGACAGGAATCACGCAGCTCAGCTGGCAATTGTCATGCAGATGAGCCGGCAGGAATCACGCAGCTCAGCAGGCCCTGATCACGTGACTCTGCAGGCACTGATCACGTGGCTGATCAAGTCCAGATCACGTGACTGCGCATGCACTGATGACGTGGCTGATCGGGCACTGATCACATGGCTCATCATGCACTGATCACGTGTTTATCAGGCAATGATCAGTGACTGACAGGCGCTGATCATGGGACTGTGCACGCACTGATCACGTGGCTCTCATGCACTGATCACGTGACTGCGCATGCACTGATGACGTGGCTGTTCGGGCACTGATCACGTGTTTATCAGGCAGTGATCAGTGACTGACAGGCGCTGATCAGGGGACTGTGCACGCACTGATCAGGTGGCTGATCAGGAACTGACCACCTGACCGCGCATGCAGTGATCACGTGGCTGGTCGTTCACTGATCACGTGTTTATCATACGGTGATCCCGTGACTGAGAGGCGCTGATCACGTGACTGTGCCGTCAGTGATCACGTGGCTGAGCAGGCACTGATATCGTGACTGAGCATGCACTGATCCTGTGCCGGGAGCCGGGGAGGCATTCCACTCTGGACAAAGGTCATGAGGAAGGAGGCTCGGCATACGCAAATGCGGGATCGAGCCTCAGGAGTCCACCCGGATATTCTCGAGCATCTCCCCCCCAAAAAAAACCGGAGTCTGCCTACTGTATTGCTTTGTGCTCTCACCTGTGATTTCACTGGGGGCTGTCCCCCACCACCATCTCGCTCTCTCTGTCAAAGAGTTAACTTACAGCTCCAATTCATAAAGTTCCTTGTCATTCTTCCCTTTAACTTCCAGCTGAGTCTCCATCTGGAGCGCGGAACCCACCACGCTTACTAATTATGCCTGGGCTGCTAAGACCCACTCGAGAAGGTGTCTAGGGTGAGGCACCTTTCGCTATTCGAGAGGGCGCCTGCGGCCTACGTAAGTGGTGCAAACTTCTTGTCTTGAAGTTTGATTGGTCTTCCGCGTAAACCAAGCTACTCAGTCTCTTTTCTCCACCGAATTTTCCTACTGAGCTCTCCTCATACTATTATTCTTGACATCTCTGATTAGCATATAAATAGTCGCCTAGGCCATCTCTCCTTCGAATACCCTGGATCAGTTGGGGCTGGTCCCCGGCAGGTGGCGACCGAACAGGGACCTCAGGAGGCAATACTCAAAGAGCTGAGCAGACACGAACCACGCAATCAGCAGGCAATAAGCATGGAGCTCAGCAGTGACGAATCATGCTGCTCAACTGGCAATAATCAAGCACGTGACCAGGCAGGAATCACGCAGCTCAGCTGGCAATTGTCAATGAGGCAGCTCAGCTGGCAATTGTCATGCAGATGAGCCGGCAGGAATCACGCAGCTCAGCAGGCCCTGATCACGTGACTCTGCAGGCACTGATCACGTGGCTGATCAAGTCCAGATCACGTGACTGCGCATGCACTGATGACGTGGCTGATCGGGCACTGATCACATGGCTCATCATGCACTGATCACGTGTTTATCAGGCAATGATCAGTGACTGACAGGCGCTGATCATGGGACTGTGCACGCACTGATCACGTGGCTCTCATGCACTGATCACGTGACTGCGCATGCACTGATGACGTGGCTGTTCGGGCACTGATCACGTGTTTATCAGGCAGTGATCAGTGACTGACAGGCGCTGATCAGGGGACTGTGCACGCACTGATCAGGTGGCTGATCAGGAACTGAACCACCTGACCGCGCATGCAGTGATCACGTGGCTGGTCGTTCACTGATCACGTGTTTATCATACGGTGATCCCGTGACTGAGAGGCGCTGATCACGTGACTGTGCCGTCAGTGATCACGTGGCTGAGCAGGCACTGATATCGTGACTGAGCATGCACTGATCCTGTGCCGGGAGCCGGGGAGGCATTCCACTCTGGACAAAGGTCATGAGGAAGGAGGCTCGGCATACGCAAATGCGGGATCGAGCCTCAGGAGTCCACCCGGATATTCTCGAGCATCTCCCCCCCAAAAAAACCGGAGTCTGCCTACTGTATTGCTTTGTGCTCTCACCTGTGATTTCACTGGGGGCTGTCCCCCACCACCATCTCGCTCTCTCTGTCAAAGAGTTAACTTACAGCTCCAATTCATAAAGTTCCTTGTCATTCTTCCCTTTAACTTCCAGCTGAGTCTCCATCTGGAGCGCGGAACCCACCACGCTTACTAATTATGCCTGGGCTGCTAAGACCCACTCGAGAAGGTGTCTAGGGTGAGGCACCTTTCGCTATTCGAGAGGGCGCCTGCGGCCTACGTAAGTGGTGCAAACTTCTTGTCTTGAAGTTTGATTGGTCTTCCGCGTAAACCAAGCTACTCAGTCTCTTTTCTCCACCGAATTTTCCTACTGAGCTCTCCTCATACTATTATTCTTGACATCTCTGATTAGCATATAAATAGTCGCCTAGGCCATCTCTCCTTCGAATACCCTGGATCAGTTGGGGCTGGTCCCCGGCAGGTGGCGACCGAACAGGGACCTCAGGAGGCAATACTCAAAGAGCTGAGCAGACACGAACCACGCAATCAGCAGGCAATAAGCATGGAGCTCAGCAGTGACGAATCATGCTGCTCAACTGGCAATAATCAAGCACGTGACCAGGCAGGAATCACGCAGCTCAGCTGGCAATTGTCATGCAGATGAGCCGGCAGGAATCACGCAGCTCAGCAGGCCCTGATCACGTGACTCTGCAGGCACTGATCACGTGGCTGATCAAGTCCAGATCACGTGACTGAGCATGCACTGATCACGTGGCTATCATGCACTGATGACGTGACTGCGCATGCACTGATGACGTGGCTGATCGGGCACTGATCACATGGCTCATCATGCACTGATCACGTGTTTATCAGGCAATGATCAGTGACTGACAGGCGCTGATCATGGGACTGTGCACGCACTGATCACGTGGCTCTCATGCACTGATCACGTGACTGCGCATGCACTGATGACGTGGCTGTTCGGGCACTGATCACGTGTTTATCAGGCAGTGATCAGTGACTGACAGGCGCTGATCAGGGGACTGTGCACGCACTGATCAGGTGGCTGATCAGGAACTGACCACCTGACCGCGCATGCAGTGATCACGTGGCTGGTCGTTCACTGATCACGTGTTTATCATACGGTGATCACGTGACTGAGAGGCGCTGATCACGTGACTGTGCCGTCAGTGATCACGTGGCTGAGCAGGCACTGATATCGTGACTGAGCATGCACTGATCCTGTGCCGGGAGCCGGGGAGGCATTCCACTCTGGACAAAGGTCATGAGGAAGGAGGCTCGGCATACGCAAATGCGGGATCGAGCCTCAGGAGTCCACCCGGATGTTCTCGAGCATCTCCCCCCCAAAAAAACCGGAGTCTGCCTACTGTATTGCTTTGTGCTCTCACCTGTGATTTCACTGGGGGCTGTCCCCCACCACCATCTCGCTCTCTCTGTCAAAGAGTTAACTTACAGCTCCAATTCATAAAGTTCCTTGTCATTCTTCCCTTTAACTTCCAGCTGAGTCTCCATCTGGAGCGCGGAACCCACCACGCTTACTAATTATGCCTGGGCTGCTAAGACCCACTCGAGAAGGTGTCTAGGGTGAGGCACCTTTCGCTATTCGAGAGGGCGCCTGCGGCCTACGTAAGTGGTGCAAACTTCTTGTCTTGAAGTTTGATTGGTCTTCCGCGTAAACCAAGCTACTCAGTCTCTTTTCTCCACCGAATTTTCCTACTGAGCTCTCCTCATACTATTATTCTTGACATCTCTGATTAGCATATAAATAGTCGCCTAGGCCATCTCTCCTTCGAATACCCTGGATCAGTTGGGGCTGGTCCCCGGCAGGTGGCGACCGAACAGGGACCTCAGGAGGCAATACTCAAAGAGCTGAGCAGACACGAACCACGCAATCAGCAGGCAATAAGCATGGAGCTCAGCAGTGACGAATCATGCTGCTCAACTGGCAATAATCAAGCACGTGACCAGGCAGGAATCACGCAGCTCAGCTGGCAATTGTCAAGCAGATGAGCCGACAGGAATCACGCAGCTCAGCTGGCAATTGTCATGCAGATGAGCCGGCAGGAATCACGCAGCTCAGCAGGCCCTGATCACGTGACTCTGCAGGCACTGATCACGTGGCTGATCAAGTCCAGATCACGTGACTGAGCATGCACTGATCACGTGGCTATCATGCACTGATGACGTGACTGCGCATGCACTGATGACGTGGCTGATCGGGCACTGATCACATGGCTCATCATGCACTGATCACGTGTTTATCAGGCAATGATCAGTGACTGACAGGCGCTGATCATGGGACTGTGCACGCACTGATCACGTGGCTCTCATGCACTGATCACGTGACTGCGCATGCACTGATGACGTGGCTGTTCGGGCACTGATCACGTGTTTATCAGGCAGTGATCAGTGACTGACAGGCGCTGATCAGGGGACTGTGCACGCACTGATCAGGTGGCTGATCAGGAACTGACCACCTGACCGCGCATGCAGTGATCACGTGGCTGGTCGTTCACTGATCACGTGTTTATCATACGGTGATCCCGTGACTGAGAGGCGCTGATCACGTGACTGTGCCGTCAGTGATCACGTGGCTGAGCAGGCACTGATATCGTGACTGAGCATGCACTGATCATGTGCCGGGAGCCGGGGAGGCATTCCACTCTGGACAAAGGTCATGAGGAAGGAGGCTCGGCATACGCAAATGCGGGATCGAGCCTCAGGAGTCCACCCGGATATTCTCGAGCATCTCCCCCCCAAAAAAACCGGAGTCTGCCTACTGTATTGCTTTGTGCTCTCACCTCTGATTTCACTGGGGGCTGTCCCCCACCACCATCTCGCTCTCTCTGTCAAAGAGTTAACTTACAGCTCCAATTCATAAAGTTCCTTGTCATTCTTCCCTTTAACTTCCAGCTGAGTCTCCATCTGGAGCGCGGAACCCACCACGCTTACTAATTATGCCTGGGCTGCTAAGACCCACTCGAGAAGGTGTCTAGGGTGAGGCACCTTTCGCTATTCGAGAGGGCGCCTGCGGCCTACGTAAGTGGTGCAAACTTCTTGTCTTGAAGTTTGATTGGTCTTCCGCGTAAACCAAGCTACTCAGTCTCTTTTCTCCACCGAATTTTCCTACTGAGCTCTCCTCATACTATTATTCTTGACATCTCTGATTAGCATATAAATAGTCGCCTAGGCCATCTCTCCTTCGAATACCCTGGATCAGTTGGGGCTGGTCCCCGGCAGGTGGCGACCGAACAGGGACCTCAGGAGGCAATACTCAAAGAGCTGAGCAGACACGAACCACGCAATCAGCAGGCAATAAGCATGGAGCTCAGCAGTGACGAATCATGCTGCTCAACTGGCAATAATCAAGCACGTGACCAGGCAGGAATCACGCAGCTCAGCTGGCAATTGTCAAGCAGATGAGCCGACAGGAATCACGCAGCTCAGCTGGCAATTGTCATGCAGATGAGCCGGCAGGAATCACGCAGCTCAGCAGGCCCTGATCACGTGACTCTGCAGGCACTGATCACGTGGCTGATCAAGTCCAGATCACGTGACTGAGCATGCACTGATCACGTGGCTATCATGCACTGATGACGTGACTGCGCATGCACTGATGACGTGGCTGATCGGGCACTGATCACATGGCTCATCATGCACTGATCACGTGTTTATCAGGCAATGATCAGTGACTGACAGGCGCTGATCATGGGACTGTGCACGCACTGATCACGTGGCTCTCATGCACTGATCACGTGACTGCGCATGCACTGATGACGTGGCTGTTCGGGCACTGATCACGTGTTTATCAGGCAGTGATCAGTGACTGACAGGCGCTGATCAGGGGACTGTGCACGCACTGATCAGGTGGCTGATCAGGAACTGACCACCTGACCGCGCATGCAGTGATCACGTGGCTGGTCGTTCACTGATCACGTGTTTATCATACGGTGATCCCGTGACTGAGAGGCGCTGATCACGTGACTGTGCCGTCAGTGATCACGTGGCTGAGCAGGCACTGATATCGTGACTGAGCATGCACTGATCCTGTGCCGGGAGCCGGGGAGGCATTCCACTCTGGACAAAGGTCATGAGGAAGGAGGCTCGGCATACGCAAATGCGGGATCGAGCCTCAGGAGTCCACCCGGATGTTCTCGAGCATCTCCCCCCCAAAAAAACCGGAGTCTGCCTACTGTATTGCTTTGTGCTCTCACCTCTGATTTCACTGGGGGCTGTCCCCCACCACCATCTCGCTCTCTCTGTCAAAGAGTTAACTTACAGCTCCAATTCATAAAGTTCCTTGTCATTCTTCCCTTTAACTTCCAGCTGAGTCTCCATCTGGAGCGCGGAACCCACCACGCTTACTAATTATGCCTGGGCTGCTAAGACCCACTCGAGAAGGTGTCTAGGGTGAGGCACCTTTCGCTATTCGAGAGGGCGCCTGCGGCCTACGTAAGTGGTGCAAACTTCTTGTCTTGAAGTTTGATTGGTCTTCCGCGTAAACCAAGCTACTCAGTCTCTTTTCTCCACCGAATTTTCCTACTGAGCTCTCCTCATACTATTATTCTTGACATCTCTGATTAGCATATAAATAGTCGCCTAGGCCATCTCTCCTTCGAATACCCTGGATCAGTTGGGGCTGGTCCCCGGCAGGTGGCGACCGAACAGGGACCTCAGGAGGCAATACTCAAAGAGCTGAGCAGACACGAACCACGCAATCAGCAGGCAATAAGCATGGAGCTCAGCAGTGACGAATCATGCTGCTCAACTGGCAATAATCAAGCACGTGACCAGGCAGGAATCACGCAGCTCAGCTGGCAATTGTCAAGATGAGCCGAGGAATCACGCAGCTCAGCTGGCAATGTCATGCAGGAGCCGGCAGGAATCACGCAGCTCAGCAGGCCCTGATCACGTGACTCTGCAGGCACTGATCACGTGGCTGATCAAGTCCAGATCACGTGACTGAGCATGCACTGATCACGTGTCATGGACTGCGCATGCACTGATGACGTGGCTGTTCGGGCACTGATCACGTGTTTATCAGGCAGTGATCAGTGACTGACAGGCGCTGATCAGGGGACTGTGCACGCACTGATCAGGTGGCTGATCAGGAACTGAACACCTGACCGCGCATGCAGTGATCACGTGGCTGGTCGTTCACTGATCACGTGTTTATCATACGGTGATCACGTGACTGAGAGGCGCTGATCACGTGACTGTGCCGTCAGTGATCACGTGGCTGAGCAGGCACTGATATCGTGACTGAGCATGCACTGATCATGTGCCGGGAGCCGGGGAGGCATTCCACTCTGGACAAAGGTCATGAGGAAGGAGGCTCGGCATACGCAAATGCGGGATCGAGCCTCAGGAGTCCACCCGGATGTTCTCGAGCATCTCCCCCCCAAAAAAACCGGAGTCTGCCTACTGTATTGCTTTGTGCTCTCACCTCTGATTTCACTGGGGGCTGTCCCCCACCACCATCTCGCTCTCTCTGTCAAAGAGTTAACTTACAGCTCCAATTCATAAAGTTCCTTGTCATTCTTCCCTTTAACTTCCAGCTGAGTCTCCATCTGGAGCGCGGAACCCACCACGCTTACTAATTATGCCTGGGCTGCTAAGACCCACTCGAGAAGGTGTCTAGGGTGAGGCACCTTTCGCTATTCGAGAGGGCGCCTGCGGCCTACGTAAGTGGTGCAAACTTCTTGTCTTGAAGTTTGATTGGTCTTCCGCGTAAACCAAGCTACTCAGTCTCTTTTCTCCACCGAATTTTCCTACTGAGCTCTCCTCATACTATTATTCTTGACATCTCTGATTAGCATATAAATAGTCGCCTAGGCCATCTCTCCTTCGAATACCCTGGATCAGTTGGGGCTGGTCCCCGGCAGGTGGCGACCGAACAGGGACCTCAGGAGGCAATACTCAAAGAGCTGAGCAGACACGAACCACGCAATCAGCAGGCAATAAGCATGGAGCTCAGCAGTGACGAATCATGCTGCTCAACTGGCAATAATCAAGCACGTGACCAGGCAGGAATCACGCAGCTCAGCTGGCAATTGTCATGCAGATGAGCCGGCAGGAATCACGCAGCTCAGCAGGCCCTGATCACGTGACTCTGCAGGCACTGATCACGTGGCTGATCAAGTCCAGATCACGTGACTGAGCATGCACTGATCACGTGGCTATCATGCACTGATGACGTGACTGCGCATGCACTGATGACGTGGCTGATCGGGCACTGATCACATGGCTCATCATGCACTGATCACGTGTTTATCAGGCAATGATCAGTGACTGACAGGCGCTGATCATGGGACTGTGCACGCACTGATCACGTGGCTCTCATGCACTGATCACGTGACTGCGCATGCACTGATGACGTGGCTGTTCGGGCACTGATCACGTGTTTATCAGGCAGTGATCAGTGACTGACAGGCGCTGATCAGGGGACTGTGCACGCACTGATCAGGTGGCTGATCAGGAACTGACCACCTGACCGCGCATGCAGTGATCACGTGGCTGGTCGTTCACTGATCACGTGTTTATCATACGGTGATCCCGTGACTGAGAGGCGCTGATCACGTGACTGTGCCGTCAGTGATCACGTGGCTGAGCAGGCACTGATATCGTGACTGAGCATGCACTGATCATGTGCCGGGAGCCGGGGAGGCATTCCACTCTGGACAAAGGTCATGAGGAAGGAGGCTCGGCATACGCAAATGCGGGATCGAGCCTCAGGAGTCCACCCGGATATTCTCGAGCATCTCCCCCCCAAAAAAACCGGAGTCTGCCTACTGTATTGCTTTGTGCTCTCACCTCTGATTTCACTGGGGGCTGTCCCCCACCACCATCTCGCTCTCTCTGTCAAAGAGTTAACTTACAGCTCCAATTCATAAAGTTCCTTGTCATTCTTCCCTTTAACTTCCAGCTGAGTCTCCATCTGGAGCGCGGAACCCACCACGCTTACTAATTATGCCTGGGCTGCTAAGACCCACTCGAGAAGGTGTCTAGGGTGAGGCACCTTTCGCTATTCGAGAGGGCGCCTGCGGCCTACGTAAGTGGTGCAAACTTCTTGTCTTGAAGTTTGATTGGTCTTCCGCGTAAACCAAGCTACTCAGTCTCTTTTCTCCACCGAATTTTCCTACTGAGCTCTCCTCATACTATTATTCTTGACATCTCTGATTAGCATATAAATAGTCGCCTAGGCCATCTCTCCTTCGAATACCCTGGATCAGTTGGGGCTGGTCCCCGGCAGGTGGCGACCGAACAGGGACCTCAGGAGGCAATACTCAAAGAGCTGAGCAGACACGAACCACGCAATCAGCAGGCAATAAGCATGGAGCTCAGCAGTGACGAATCATGCTGCTCAAGTGGCAATAATCAAGCACGTGACCAGGCAGGAATCACGCAGCTCAGCTGGCAATTGTCAAGCAGATGAGCCGACAGGAATCACGCAGCTCAGCTGGCAATTGTCATGCAGATGAGCCGGCAGGAATCACGCAGCTCAGCAGGCCCTGATCTCGTGACTCTGCAGGCACTGATCACGTGGCTGATCAAGTACAGATCACGTGACTGAGCATGCACTGATCACGTGTCTATCATGCACTGATGACGTGGCTGTTCGAGCACTGATCACGTGTTTATCAGGCAGTGATCAGTGACTGACAGCCGCTGATCAGGGGACTGTGCACGCACTGATCAGGTGGCTGATCAGGAACTGACCACCTGACCGCGCATGCAGTGATCACGTGGCTGGTCGTTCACTGATCACGTGTTTATCATACGGTGATCACGTGACTGAGAGGCGCTGATCACGTGACTGTGCCGTCAGTGATCACGTGGCTGAGCAGGCACTGATATCGTGACTGAGCATGCACTGATCATGTGCCGGGAGCCGGGGAGGCATTCCACTCTGGACAAAGGTCATGAGGAAGGAGGCTCGGCATACGCAAATGCGGGATCGAGCCTCAGGAGTCCACCCGGATGTTCTCGAGCATCTCCCCCCCAAAAAAAACCGGAGTCTGCCTACTGTATTGCTTTGTGCTCTCACCTCTGATTTCACTGGGGGCTGTCCCCCACCACCATCTCGCTCTCTCTGTCAAAGAGTTAACTTACAGCTCCAATTCATAAAGTTCCTTGTCATTCTTCCCTTTAACTTCCAGCTGAGTCTCCATCTGGAGCGCGGAACCCACCACGCTTACTAATTATGCCTGGGCTGCTAAGACCCACTCGAGAAGGTGTCTAGGGTGAGGCACCTTTCGCTATTCGAGAGGGCGCCTGCGGCCTACGTAAGTGGTGCAAACTTCTTGTCTTGAAGTTTGATTGGTCTTCCGCGTAAACCAAGCTACTCAGTCTCTTTTCTCCACCGAATTTTCCTACTGAGCTCTCCTCATACTATTATTCTTGACATCTCTGATTAGCATATAAATAGTCGCCTAGGCCATCTCTCCTTCGAATACCCTGGATCAGTTGGGGCTGGTCCCCGGCAGGTGGCGACCGAACAGGGACCTCAGGAGGCAATACTCAAAGAGCTGAGCAGACACGAACCACGCAATCAGCAGGCAATAAGCATGGAGCTCAGCAGTGACGAATCATGCTGCTCAACTGGCAATAATCAAGCACGTGACCAGGCAGGAATCACGCAGCTCAGCTGGCAATTGTCAAGCAGATGAGCCGACAGGAATCACGCAGCTCAGCTGGCAATTGTCATGCAGATGAGCCGGCAGGAATCACGCAGCTCAGCAGGCCCTGATCACGTGACTCTGCAGGCACTGATCACGTGGCTGATCAAGTCCAGATCACGTGACTGAGCATGCACTGATCACGTGGCTATCATGCACTGATGACGTGACTGCGCATGCACTGATGACGTGGCTGATCGGGCACTGATCACATGGCTCATCATGCACTGATCACGTGTTTATCAGGCAATGATCAGTGACTGACAGGCGCTGATCATGGGACTGTGCACGCACTGATCACGTGGCTATCATGCACTGATCACGTGACTGCGCATGCACTGATGACGTGGCTGTTCGGGCACTGATCACGTGTTTATCAGGCAGTGATCAGTGACTGACAGGCGCTGATCAGGGGACTGTGCACGCACTGATCAGGTGGCTGATCAGGAACTGACCACCTGACCGCGCATGCAGTGATCACGTGGCTGGTCGTTCACTGATCACGTGTTTATCATACGGTGATCCCGTGACTGAGAGGCGCTGATCACGTGACTGTGCCGTCAGTGATCACGTGGCTGAGCAGGCACTGATATCGTGACTGAGCATGCACTGATCATGTGCCGGGAGCCGGGGAGGCATTCCACTCTGGACAAAGGTCATGAGGAAGGAGGCTCGGCATACGCAAATGCGGGATCGAGCCTCAGGAGTCCACCCGGATATTCTCGAGCATCTCCCCCCCAAAAAAACCGGAGTCTGCCTACTGTATTGCTTTGTGCTCTCACCTCTGATTTCACTGGGGGCTGTCCCCCACCACCATCTCGCTCTCTCTGTCAAAGAGTTAACTTACAGCTCCAATTCATAAAGTTCCTTGTCATTCTTCCCTTTAACTTCCAGCTGAGTCTCCATCTGGAGCGCGGAACCCACCACGCTTACTAATTATGCCTGGGCTGCTAAGACCCACTCGAGAAGGTGTCTAGGGTGAGGCACCTTTCGCTATTCGAGAGGGCGCCTGCGGCCTACGTAAGTGGTGCAAACTTCTTGTCTTGAAGTTTGATTGGTCTTCCGCGTAAACCAAGCTACTCAGTCTCTTTTCTCCACCGAATTTTCCTACTGAGCTCTCCTCATACTATTATTCTTGACATCTCTGATTAGCATATAAATAGTCGCCTAGGCCATCTCTCCTTCGAATACCCTGGATCAGTTGGGGCTGGTCCCCGGCAGGTGGCGACCGAACAGGGACCTCAGGAGGCAATACTCAAAGAGCTGAGCAGACACGAACCACGCAATCAGCAGGCAATAAGCATGGAGCTCAGCAGTGACGAATCATGCTGCTCAACTGGCAATAATCAAGCACGTGACCAGGCAGGAATCACGCAGCTCAGCTGGCAATTGTCAAGCAGATGAGCCGACAGGAATCACGCAGCTCAGCTGGCAATTGTCATGCAGATGAGCCGGCAGGAATCACGCAGCTCAGCAGGCCCTGATCACGTGACTCTGCAGGCACTGATCGAGTGTCTGATCGGGCACTGATCACATGGCTCATCATGCACTGATCACGTGTTTATCAGGCAATGATCAGTGACTGACAGGCGCTGATCATGGGACTGTGCACGCACTGATCACGTGGCTCTCATGCACTGATCACGTGACTGCGCATGCACTGATGACGTGGCTGTTCGGGCACTGATCACGTGTTTATCAGGCAGTGATCAGTGACTGACAGGCGCTGATCAGGGGACTGTGCACGCACTGATCAGGTGGCTGATCAGGAACTGACCACCTGACCGCGCATGCAGTGATCACGTGGCTGGTCGTTCACTGATCACGTGTTTATCATACGGTGATCCGTGACTGAGAGGCGCTGATCACGTGACTGTGCCGTCAGTGATCACGTGGCTGAGCAGGCACTGATATCGTGACTGAGCATGCACTGATCCTGTGCCGGGAGCCGGGGAGGCATTCCACTCTGGACAAAGGTCATGAGGAAGGAGGCTCGGCATACGCAAATGCGGGATCGAGCCTCAGGAGTCCACCCGGATATTCTCGAGCATCTCCCCCCCAAAAAAACCGGAGTCTGCCTACTGTATTGCTTTGTGCTCTCACCTCTGATTTCACTGGGGGCTGTCCCCCACCACCATCTCGCTCTCTCTGTCAAAGAGTTAACTTACAGCTCCAATTCATAAAGTTCCTTGTCATTCTTCCCTTTAACTTCCAGCTGAGTCTCCATCTGGAGCGCGGAACCCACCACGCTTACTAATTATGCCTGGGCTGCTAAGACCCACTCGAGAAGGTGTCTAGGGTGAGGCACCTTTCGCTATTCGAGAGGGCGCCTGCGGCCTACGTAAGTGGTGCAAACTTCTTGTCTTGAAGTTTGATTGGTCTTCCGCGTAAACCAAGCTACTCAGTCTCTTTTCTCCACCGAATTTTCCTACTGAGCTCTCCTCATACTATTATTCTTGACATCTCTGATTAGCATATAAATAGTCGCCTAGGCCATCTCTCCTTCGAATACCCTGGATCAGTTGGGGCTGGTCCCCGGCAGGTGGCGACCGAACAGGGACCTCAGGAGGCAATACTCAAAGAGCTGAGCAGACACGAACCACGCAATCAGCAGGCAATAAGCATGGAGCTCAGCAGTGACGAATCATGCTGCTCAACTGGCAATAATCAAGCACGTGACCAGGCAGGAATCACGCAGCTCAGCTGGCAATTGTCAAGCAGATGAGCCGACAGGAATCACGCAGCTCAGCTGGCAATTGTCATGCAGATGAGCCGGCAGGAATCACGCAGCTCAGCAGGCCCTGATCACGTGACTCTGCAGGCACTGATCACGTGGCTGATCAAGTCCAGATCACGTGACTGAGCATGCACTGATCACGTGGCTATCATGCACTGATGACGTGACTGCGCATGCACTGATGACGTGGCTGATCGGGCACTGATCACATGGCTCATCATGCACTGATCACGTGTTTATCAGGCAATGATCAGTGACTGACAGGCGCTGATCATGGGACTGTGCACGCACTGATCACGTGGCTATCATGCACTGATCACGTGACTGCGCATGCACTGATGACGTGGCTGTTCGGGCACTGATCACGTGTTTATCAGGCAGTGATCAGTGACTGACAGGCGCTGATCAGGGGACTGTGCACGCACTGATCAGGTGGCTGATCAGGAACTGACCACCTGACCGCGCATGCAGTGATCACGTGGCTGGTCGTTCACTGATCACGTGTTTATCATACGGTGATCACGTGACTGAGAGGCGCTGATCACGTGACTGTGCCGTCAGTGATCACGTGGCTGAGCAGGCACTGATATCGTGACTGAGCATGCACTGATCATGTGCCGGGAGCCGGGGAGGCATTCCACTCTGGACAAAGGTCATGAGGAAGGAGGCTCGGCATACGCAAATGCGGGATCGAGCCTCAGGAGTCCACCCGGATATTCTCGAGCATCTCCCCCCCAAAAAAACCGGAGTCTGCCTACTGTATTGCTTTGTGCTCTCACCTCTGATTTCACTGGGGGCTGTCCCCCACCACCATCTCGCTCTCTCTGTCAAAGAGTTAACTTACAGCTCCAATTCATAAAGTTCCTTGTCATTCTTCCCTTTAACTTCCAGCTGAGTCTCCATCTGGAGCGCGGAACCCACCACGCTTACTAATTATGCCTGGGCTGCTAAGACCCACTCGAGAAGGTGTCTAGGGTGAGGCACCTTTCGCTATTCGAGAGGGCGCCTGCGGCCTACGTAAGTGGTGCAAACTTCTTGTCTTGAAGTTTGATTGGTCTTCCGCGTAAACCAAGCTACTCAGTCTCTTTTCTCCACCGAATTTTCCTACTGAGCTCTCCTCATACTATTATTCTTGACATCTCTGATTAGCATATAAATAGTCGCCTAGGCCATCTCTCCTTCGAATACCCTGGATCAGTTGGGGCTGGTCCCCGGCAGGTGGCGACCGAACAGGGACCTCAGGAGGCAATACTCAAAGAGCTGAGCAGACACGAACCACGCAATCAGCAGGCAATAAGCATGGAGCTCAGCAGTAACGAATCATGCTGCTCAAGTGGCTATAATCAAGCACGTGACCAGGCAGGAATCACGCAGCTCAGCTGGCAATTGTCAAGCAGATGAGCCGACAGGAATCACGCAGCTCAGCTGGCAATTGTCATGCAGATGAGCCGGCAGGAATCACGCAGCTCAGCAGGCCCTGATCTCGTGACTCTGCAGGCACTGATCACGTGGCTGATCAAGTACAGATCAGGTGACTGAGCATGCACTGATCACGTGTCTATCATGCACTGATGACGTGGCTGTTCGAGCACTGATCACGTGTTTATCAGGCAGTGATCAGTGACTGACAGCCGCTGATCAGGGGACTGTGCACGCACTGATCAGGTGGCTGATCAGGAACTGACCGCCTGACCGGGCATGCAGTGATCACGTGGCTGGTCGTTCACTGATCACGTGTTTATCATACGGTGATCACGTGACTGAGAGGCGCTGATCACGTGACTGTGCCGTCAGTGATCACGTGGCTGAGCAGGCACTGATATCGTGACTGAGCATGCACTGATCATGTGCCGGGAGCCGGGGAGGCATTCCACTCTGGACAAAGGTCATGAGGAAGGAGGCTCGGCATACGCAAATGCGGGATCGAGCCTCAGGAGTCCACCCGGATATTCTCGAGCATCTCCCCCCCAAAAAAACCGGAGTCTGCCTACTGTATTGCTTTGTGCTCTCACCTGTGATTTCACTGGGGGCTGTCCCCCACCACCATCTCGCTCTCTCTGTCAAAGAGTTAACTTACAGCTCCAATTCATAAAGTTCCTTGTCATTCTTCCCTTTAACTTCCAGCTGAGTCTCCATCTGGAGCGCGGAACCCACCACGCTTACTAATTATGCCTGGGCTGCTAAGACCCACTCGAGAAGGTGTCTAGGGTGAGGCACCTTTCGCTATTCGAGAGGGCGCCTGCGGCCTACGTAAGTGGTGCAAACTTCTTGTCTTGAAGTTTGATTGGTCTTCCGCGTAAACCAAGCTACTCAGTCTCTTTTCTCCACCGAATTTTCCTACTGAGCTCTCCTCATACTATTATTCTTGACATCTCTGATTAGCATATAAATAGTCGCCTAGGCCATCTCTCCTTCGAATACCCTGGATCAGTTGGGGCTGGTCCCCGGCAGGTGGCGACCGAACAGGGACCTCAGGAGGCAATACTCAAAGAGCTGAGCAGACACGAACCACGCAATCAGCAGGCAATAAGCATGGAGCTCAGCAGTGACGAATCATGCTGCTCAACTGGCAATAATCAAGCACGTGACCAGGCAGGAATCACGCAGCTCAGCTGGCAATTGTCAAGCAGATGAGCCGACAGGAATCACGCAGCTCAGCTGGCAATTGTCATGCAGATGAGCCGGCAGGAATCACGCAGCTCAGCAGGCCCTGATCACGTGACTCTGCAGGCACTGATCACGTGGCTGATCAAGTCCAGATCACGTGACTGAGCATGCACTGATCACGTGGCTATCATGCACTGATGACGTGACTGCGCATGCACTGATGACGTGGCTGATCGGGCACTGATCACATGGCTCATCATGCACTGATCACGTGTTTATCAGGCAATGATCAGTGACTGACAGGCGCTGATCATGGGACTGTGCACGCACTGATCACGTGGCTATCATGCACTGATCACGTGACTGCGCATGCACTGATGACGTGGCTGTTCGGGCACTGATCACGTGTTTATCAGGCAGTGATCAGTGACTGACAGGCGCTGATCAGGGGACTGTGCACGCACTGATCAGGTGGCTGATCAGGAACTGACCACCTGACCGCGCATGCAGTGATCACGTGGCTGGTCGTTCACTGATCACGTGTTTATCATACGGTGATCCCGTGACTGAGAGGAGCTGATCACGTGACTGTGCCGTCAGTGATCACGTGGCTGAGCAGGCACTGATATCGTGACTGAGCATGCACTGATCATGTGCCGGGAGCCGGGGAGGCATTCCACTCTGGACAAAGGTCATGAGGAAGGAGGCTCGGCATACGCAAATGCGGGATCGAGCCTCAGGAGTCCACCCGGATATTCTCGAGCATCTCCCCCCCCAAAAAAACCGGAGTCTGCCTACTGTATTGCTTTGTGCTCTCACCTCTGATTTCACTGGGGGCTGTCCCCCACCACCATCTCGCTCTCTCTGTCAAAGAGTTAACTTACAGCTCCAATTCATAAAGTTCCTTGTCATTCTTCCCTTTAACTTCCAGCTGAGTCTCCATCTGGAGCGCGGAACCCACCATGCTTACTAATTATGCCTGGGCTGCTAAGACCCACTCGAGAAGGTGTCTAGGGTGAGGCACCTTTCGCTATTCGAGAGGGCGCCTGCGGCCTACGTAAGTGGTGCAAACTTCTTGTCTTGAAGTTTGATTGGTCTTCCGCGTAAACCAAGCTACTCAGTCTCTTTTCTCCACCGAATTTTCCTACTGAGCTCTCCTCATACTATTATTCTTGACATCTCTGATTAGCATATAAATAGTCGCCTAGGCCATCTCTCCTTCGAATACCCTGGATCAGTTGGGGCTGGTCCCCGGCAGGTGGCGACCGAACAGGGACCTCAGGAGGCAATACTCAAAGAGCTGAGCAGACACGAACCACGCAATCAGCAGGCAATAAGCATGGATCTCAGCAGTAACGAATCATGCTGCTCAAGTGGCTATAATCAAGCACGTGACCAGGCAGGAATCACGCAGCTCAGCTGGCAATTGTCAAGCAGATGAGCCGACAGGAATCACGCAGCTCAGCTGGCAATTGTCATGCAGATGAGCCGGCAGGAATCACGCAGCTCAGCAGGCCCTGATCTCGTGACTCTGCAGGCACTGATCACGTGGCTGATCAAGTACAGATCAGGTGACTGAGCATGCACTGATCACGTGTCTATCATGCACTGATGACGTGGCTGTTCGAGCACTGATCACGTGTTTATCAGGCAGTGATCAGTGACTGACAGCCGCTGATCAGGGGACTGTGCACGCACTGATCAGGTGGCTGATCAGGAACTGACCGCCTGACCGGGCATGCAGTGATCACGTGGCTGGTCGTTCACTGATCACGTGTTTATCATACGGTGATCACGTGACTGAGAGGCGCTGATCACGTGACTGTGCCGTCAGTGATCACGTGGCTGAGCAGGCACTGATATCGTGACTGAGCATGCACTGATCATGTGCCGGGAGCCGGGGAGGCATTCCACTCTGGACAAAGGTCATGAGGAAGGAGGCTCGGCATACGCAAATGCGGGATCGAGCCTCAGGAGTCCACCCGGATATTCTCGAGCATCTCCCCCCCAAAAAAACCGGAGTCTGCCTACTGTATTGCTTTGTACTCTCACCTGTGATTTCACTGGGGGCTGTCCCCTACCACCATCTCGCTCTCTCTGTCAAAGAGTTAACTTACAGCTCCAATTCATAAAGTTCCTTGTCATTCTTCCCTTTAACTTCCAGCTGAGTCTCCATCTGGAGCGCGGAACCCACCACGCTTACTAATTATGCCTGGGCTGCTAAGACCCACTCGAGAAGGTGTCTAGGGTGAGGCACCTTTCGCTATTCGAGAGGGCGCCTGCGGCCTACGTAAGTGGTGCAAACTTCTTGTCTTGAAGTTTGATTGGTCTTCCGCGTAAACCAAGCTACTCAGTCTCTTTTCTCCACCGAATTTTCCTACTGAGCTCTCCTCATACTATTATTCTTGACATCTCTGATTAGCATATAAATAGTCGCCTAGGCCATCTCTCCTTCGAATACCCTGGATCAGTTGGGGCTGGTCCCCGGCAGGTGGCGACCGAACAGGGACCTCAGGAGGCAATACTCAAAGAGCTGAGCAGACACGAACCACGCAATCAGCAGGCAATAAGCATGGAGCTCAGCAGTGACGAATCATGCTGCTCAACTGGCAATAATCAAGCACGTGACCAGGCAGGAATCACGCAGCTCAGCTGGCAATTGTCAAGCAGATGAGCCGACAGGAATCACGCAGCTCAGCTGGCAATTGTCATGCAGATGAGCCGGCAGGAATCACGCAGCTCAGCAGGCCCTGATCACGTGACTCTGCAGGCACTGATCACGTGGCTGATCAAGTCCAGATCACGTGACTGAGCATGCACTGATCACGTGGCTATCATGCACTGATGACGTGACTGCGCATGCACTGATGACGTGGCTGATCGGGCACTGATCACATGGCTCATCATGCACTGATCACGTGTTTATCAGGCAATGATCAGTGACTGACAGGCGCTGATCATGGGACTGTGCACGCACTGATCACGTGGCTATCATGCACTGATCACGTGACTGCGCATGCACTGATGACGTGGCTGTTCGGGCACTGATCACGTGTTTATCAGGCAGTGATCAGTGACTGACAGGCGCTGATCAGGGGACTGTGCACGCACTGATCAGGTGGCTGATCAGGAACTGACCACCTGACCGCGCATGCAGTGATCACGTGGCTGGTCGTTCACTGATCACGTGTTTATCATACGGTGATCACGTGACTGAGAGGCGCTGATCACGTGACTGTGCCGTCAGTGATCACGTGGCTGAGCAGGCACTGATATCGTGACTGAGCATGCACTGATCATGTGCCGGGAGCCGGGGAGGCATTCCACTCTGGACAAAGGTCATGAGGAAGGAGGCTCGGCATACGCAAATGCGGGATCGAGCCTCAGGAGTCCACCCGGATATTCTCGAGCATCTCCCCCCCAAAAAAACCGGAGTCTGCCTACTGTATTGCTTTGTGCTCTCACCTCTGATTTCACTGGGGGCTGTCCCCCACCACCATCTCGCTCTCTCTGTCAAAGAGTTAACTTACAGCTCCAATTCATAAAGTTCCTTGTCATTCTTCCCTTTAACTTCCAGCTGAGTCTCCATCTGGAGCGCGGAACCCACCACGCTTACTAATTATGCCTGGGCTGCTAAGACCCACTCGAGAAGGTGTCTAGGGTGAGGCACCTTTCGCTATTCGAGAGGGCGCCTGCGGCCTACGTAAGTGGTGCAAACTTCTTGTCTTGAAGTTTGATTGGTCTTCCGCGTAAACCAAGCTACTCAGTCTCTTTTCTCCACCGAATTTTCCTACTGAGCTCTCCTCATACTATTATTCTTGACATCTCTGATTAGCATATAAATAGTCGCCTAGGCCATCTCTCCTTCGAATACCCTGGATCAGTTGGGGCTGGTCCCCGGCAGGTGGCGACCGAACAGGGACCTCAGGAGGCAATACTCAAAGAGCTGAGCAGACACGAACCACGCAATCAGCAGGCAATAAGCATGGAGCTCAGCAGTGACGAATCATGCTGCTCAACTGGCAATAATCAAGCACGTGACCAGGCAGGAATCACGCAGCTCAGCTGGCAATTGTCAAGCAGATGAGCCGACAGGAATCACGCAGCTCAGCTGGCAATTGTCATGCAGATGAGCCGGCAGGAATCACGCAGCTCAGCAGGCCCTGATCACGTGACTCTGCAGGCACTGATCACGTGGCTGATCAAGTCCAGATCACGTGACTGAGCATGCACTGATCACGTGGCTATCATGCACTGATGACGTGACTGCGCATGCACTGATGACGTGGCTGATCGGGCACTGATCACATGGCTCATCATGCACTGATCACGTGTTTATCAGGCAATGATCAGTGACTGACAGGCGCTGATCATGGGACTGTGCACGCACTGATCACGTGGCTATCATGCACTGATCACGTGACTGCGCATGCACTGATGACGTGGCTGTTCGGGCACTGATCACGTGTTTATCAGGCAGTGATCAGTGACTGACAGGCGCTGATCAGGGGACTGTGCACGCACTGATCAGGTGGCTGATCAGGAACTGACCACCTGACCGCGCATGCAGTGATCACGTGGCTGGTCGTTCACTGATCACGTGTTTATCATACGGTGATCCCGTGACTGAGAGGAGCTGATCACGTGACTGTGCCGTCAGTGATCACGTGGCTGAGCAGGCACTGATATCGTGACTGAGCATGCACTGATCATGTGCCGGGAGCCGGGGAGGCATTCCACTCTGGACAAAGGTCATGAGGAAGGAGGCTCGGCATACGCAAATGCGGGATCGAGCCTCAGGAGTCCACCCGGATATTCTCGAGCATTTCCCCCCCCAAAAAACCGGAGTCTGCCTACTGTATTGCTTTGTGCTCTCACCTCTGATTTCACTGGGGGCTGTCCCCCACCACCATCTCGCTCTCTCTGTCAAAGAGTTAACTTACAGCTCCAATTCATAAAGTTCCTTGTCATTCTTCCCTTTAACTTCCAGCTGAGTCTCCATCTGGAGCGCGGAACCCACCACGCTTACTAATTATGCCTGGGCTGCTAAGACCCACTCGAGAAGGTGTCTAGGGTGAGGCACCTTTCGCTATTCGAGAGGGCGCCTGCGGCCTACGTAAGTGGTGCAAACTTCTTGTCTTGAAGTTTGATTGGTCTTCCGCGTAAACCAAGCTACTCAGTCTCTTTTCTCCACCGAATTTTCCTACTGAGCTCTCCTCATACTATTATTCTTGACATCTCTGATTAGCATATAAATAGTCGCCTAGGCCATCTCTCCTTCGAATACCCTGGATCAGTTGGGGCTGGTCCCCGGCAGGTGGCGACCGAACAGGGACCTCAGGAGGCAATACTCAAAGAGCTGAGCAGACACGAACCACGCAATCAGCAGGCAATAAGCATGGATCTCAGCAGTAACGAATCATGCTGCTCAAGTGGCTATAATCAAGCACGTGACCAGGCAGGAATCACGCAGCTCAGCTGGCAATTGTCAAGCAGATGAGCCGACAGGAATCACGCAGCTCAGCTGGCAATTGTCATGCAGATGAGCCGGCAGGAATCACGCAGCTCAGCAGGCCCTGATCTCGTGACTCTGCAGGCACTGATCACGTGGCTGATCAAGTACAGATCAGGTGACTGAGCATGCACTGATCACGTGTCTATCATGCACTGATGACGTGGCTGTTCGAGCACTGATCACGTGTTTATCAGGCAGTGATCAGTGACTGACAGCCGCTGATCAGGGGACTGTGCACGCACTGATCAGGTGGCTGATCAGGAACTGACCGCCTGACCGGGCATGCAGTGATCACGTGGCTGGTCGTTCACTGATCACGTGTTTATCATACGGTGATCACGTGACTGAGAGGCGCTGATCACGTGACTGTGCCGTCAGTGATCACGTGGCTGAGCAGGCACTGATATCGTGACTGAGCATGCACTGATCATGTGCCGGGAGCCGGGGAGGCATTCCACTCTGGACAAAGGTCATGAGGAAGGAGGCTCGGCATACGCAAATGCGGGATCGAGCCTCAGGAGTCCACCCGGATATTCTCGAGCATCTCCCCCCCCAAAAAACCGGAGTCTGCCTACTGTATTGCTTTGTACTCTCACCTGTGATTTCACTGGGGGCTGTCCCCTACCACCATCTCGCTCTCTCTGTCAAAGAGTTAACTTACAGCTCCAATTCATAAAGTTCCTTGTCATTCTTCCCTTTAACTTCCAGCTGAGTCTCCATCTGGAGCGCGGAACCCACCACGCTTACTAATTATGCCTGGGCTGCTAAGACCCACTCGAGAAGGTGTCTAGGGTGAGGCACCTTTCGCTATTCGAGAGGGCGCCTGCGGCCTACGTAAGTGGTGCAAACTTCTTGTCTTGAAGTTTGATTGGTCTTCCGCGTAAACCAAGCTACTCAGTCTCTTTTCTCCACCGAATTTTCCTACTGAGCTCTCCTCATACTATTATTCTTGACATCTCTGATTAGCATATAAATAGTCGCCTAGGCCATCTCTCCTTCGAATACCCTGGATCAGTTGGGGCTGGTCCCCGGCAGGTGGCGACCGAACAGGGACCTCAGGAGGCAATACTCAAAGAGCTGAGCAGACACGAACCACGCAATCAGCAGGCAATAAGCATGGAGCTCAGCAGTGACGAATCATGCTGCTCAACTGGCAATAATCAAGCACGTGACCAGGCAGGAATCACGCAGCTCAGCTGGCAATTGTCAAGCAGATGAGCCGACAGGAATCACGCAGCTCAGCTGGCAATTGTCATGCAGATGAGCCGGCAGGAATCACGCAGCTCAGCAGGCCCTGATCACGTGACTCTGCAGGCACTGATCACGTGGCTGATCAAGTCCAGATCACGTGACTGAGCATGCACTGATCACGTGGCTATCATGCACTGATGACGTGACTGCGCATGCACTGATGACGTGGCTGATCGGGCACTGATCACATGGCTCATCATGCACTGATCACGTGTTTATCAGGCAATGATCAGTGACTGACAGGCGCTGATCATGGGACTGTGCACGCACTGATCACGTGGCTATCATGCACTGATCACGTGACTGCGCATGCACTGATGACGTGGCTGTTCGGGCACTGATCACGTGTTTATCAGGCAGTGATCAGTGACTGACAGGCGCTGATCAGGGGACTGTGCACGCACTGATCAGGTGGCTGATCAGGAACTGACCACCTGACCGCGCATGCAGTGATCACGTGGCTGGTCGTTCACTGATCACGTGTTTATCATACGGTGATCCCGTGACTGAGAGGCGCTGATCACGTGACTGTGCCGTCAGTGATCACGTGGCTGAGCAGGCACTGATATCGTGA
Organism: Bos taurus; assembly: GCF_002263795.3. Taxonomy (NCBI): domain Eukaryota; kingdom Metazoa; phylum Chordata; class Mammalia; order Artiodactyla; family Bovidae; genus Bos; species Bos taurus. The sequence goes on from NW_020190567.1 coordinate 50,374, forward strand.
CTGAGCATGCACTGATCATGTGCCGGGAGCCGGGGAGGCATTCCACTCTGGACAAAGGTCATGAGGAAGGAGGCTCGGCATACGCAAATGCGGGATCGAGCCTCAGGAGTCCACCCGGATATTCTCGAGCATCTCCCCCCCCAAAAAAACCGGAGTCTGCCTACTGTATTGCTTTGTGCTCTCACCTCTGATTTCACTGGGGGCTGTCCCCCACCACCATCTCGCTCTCTCTGTCAAAGAGTTAACTTACAGCTCCAATTCATAAAGTTCCTTGTCATTCTTCCCTTTAACTTCCAGCTGAGTCTCCATCTGGAGCGCGGAACCCACCACGCTTACTAATTATGCCTGGGCTGCTAAGACCCACTCGAGAAGGTGTCTAGGGTGAGGCACCTTTCGCTATTCGAGAGGGCGCCTGCGGCCTACGTAAGTGGTGCAAACTTCTTGTCTTGAAGTTTGATTGGTCTTCCGCGTAAACCAAGCTACTCAGTCTCTTTTCTCCACCGAATTTTCCTACTGAGCTCTCCTCATACTATTATTCTTGACATCTCTGATTAGCATATAAATAGTCGCCTAGGCCATCTCTCCTTCGAATACCCTGGATCAGTTGGGGCTGGTCCCCGGCAGGTGGCGACCGAACAGGGACCTCAGGAGGCAATACTCAAAGAGCTGAGCAGACACGAACCACGCAATCAGCAGGCAATAAGCATGGATCTCAGCAGTAACGAATCATGCTGCTCAAGTGGCTATAATCAAGCACGTGACCAGGCAGGAATCACGCAGCTCAGCTGGCAATTGTCAAGCAGATGAGCCGACAGGAATCACGCAGCTCAGCTGGCAATTGTCATGCAGATGAGCCGGCAGGAATCACGCAGCTCAGCAGGCCCTGATCTCGTGACTCTGCAGGCACTGATCACGTGGCTGATCAAGTACAGATCAGGTGACTGAGCATGCACTGATCACGTGTCTATCATGCACTGATGACGTGGCTGTTCGAGCACTGATCACGTGTTTATCAGGCAGTGATCAGTGACTGACAGCCGCTGATCAGGGGACTGTGCACGCACTGATCAGGTGGCTGATCAGGAACTGACCGCCTGACCGGGCATGCAGTGATCACGTGGCTGGTCGTTCACTGATCACGTGTTTATCATACGGTGATCACGTGACTGAGAGGCGCTGATCACGTGACTGTGCCGTCAGTGATCACGTGGCTGAGCAGGCACTGATATCGTGACTGAGCATGCACTGATCATGTGCCGGGAGCCGGGGAGGCATTCCACTCTGGACAAAGGTCATGAGGAAGGAGGCTCGGCATACGCAAATGCGGGATCGAGCCTCAGGAGTCCACCCGGATATTCTCGAGCATCTCCCCCCCCAAAAAACCGGAGTCTGCCTACTGTATTGCTTTGTACTCTCACCTGTGATTTCACTGGGGGCTGTCCCCTACCACCATCTCGCTCTCTCTGTCAAAGAGTTAACTTACAGCTCCAATTCATAAAGTTCCTTGTCATTCTTCCCTTTAACTTCCAGCTGAGTCTCCATCTGGAGCGCGGAACCCACCACGCTTACTAATTATGCCTGGGCTGCTAAGACCCACTCGAGAAGGTGTCTAGGGTGAGGCACCTTTCGCTATTCGAGAGGGCGCCTGCGGCCTACGTAAGTGGTGCAAACTTCTTGTCTTGAAGTTTGATTGGTCTTCCGCGTAAACCAAGCTACTCAGTCTCTTTTCTCCACCGAATTTTCCTACTGAGCTCTCCTCATACTATTATTCTTGACATCTCTGATTAGCATATAAATAGTCGCCTAGGCCATCTCTCCTTCGAATACCCTGGATCAGTTGGGGCTGGTCCCCGGCAGGTGGCGACCGAACAGGGACCTCAGGAGGCAATACTCAAAGAGCTGAGCAGACACGAACCACGCAATCAGCAGGCAATAAGCATGGAGCTCAGCAGTGACGAATCATGCTGCTCAACTGGCAATAATCAAGCATGTGACCAGGCAGGAATCACGCAGCTCAGCTGGCAATTGTCAAGCAGATGAGCCGACAGGAATCAAGCAGCTCAGCTGGCAATTGTCATGCAGATGAGCCGGCAGGAATCACGCAGCTCAGCAGGCCCTGATCACGTGACTCTGCAGGCACTGATCACGTGGCTGATCAAGTCCAGATCACGTGACTGAGCATGCACTGATCACGTTGCTATCATGCACTGATGACGTGACTGCGCATGCACTGATGACGTGGCTGATCGGGCACTGATCACATGGCTCATCATGCACTGATCACGTGTTTATCAGGCAATGATCAGTGACTGACAGGCGCTGATCATGGGACTGTGCACGCACTGATCACGTGGCTATCATGCACTGATCACGTGACTGCGCATGCACTGATGACGTGGCTGTTCGGGCACTGATCACGTGTTTATCAGGCAGTGATCAGTGACTGACAGGCGCTGATCAGGGGACTGTGCACGCACTGATCAGGTGGCTGATCAGGAACTGACCACCTGACCGCGCATGCAGTGATCACGTGGCTGGTCGTTCACTGATCACGTGTTTATCATACGGTGATCACGTGACTGAGAGGCGCTGATCACGTGACTGTGCCGTCAGTGATCACGTGGCTGAGCAGGCACTGATATCGTGACTGAGCATGCACTGATCATGTGCCGGGAGCCGGGGAGGCATTCCACTCTGGACAAAGGTCATGAGGAAGGAGGCTCGGCATACGCAAATGCGGGATCGAGCCTCAGGAGTCCACCCGGATATTCTCGAGCATCTCCCCCCCAAAAAAACCGGAGTCTGCCTACTGTATTGCTTTGTGCTCTCACCTCTGATTTCACTGGGGGCTGTCCCCCACCACCATCTCGCTCTCTCTGTCAAAGAGTTAACTTACAGCTCCAATTCATAAAGTTCCTTGTCATTCTTCCCTTTAACTTCCAGCTGAGTCTCCATCTGGAGCGCGGAACCCACCACGCTTACTAATTATGCCTGGGCTGCTAAGACCCACTCGAGAAGGTGTCTAGGGTGAGGCACCTTTCGCTATTCGAGAGGGCGCCTGCGGCCTACGTAAGTGGTGCAAACTTCTTGTCTTGAAGTTTGATTGGTCTTCCGCGTAAACCAAGCTACTCAGTCTCTTTTCTCCACCGAATTTTCCTACTGAGCTCTCCTCATACTATTATTCTTGACATCTCTGATTAGCATATAAATAGTCGCCTAGGCCATCTCTCCTTCGAATACCCTGGATCAGTTGGGGCTGGTCCCCGGCAGGTGGCGACCGAACAGGGACCTCAGGAGGCAATACTCAAAGAGCTGAGCAGACACGAACCACGCAATCAGCAGGCAATAAGCATGGAGCTCAGCAGTGACGAATCATGCTGCTCAACTGGCAATAATCAAGCACGTGACCAGGCAGGAATCACGCAGCTCAGCTGGCAATTGTCAAGCAGATGAGCCGACAGGAATCACGCAGCTCAGCTGGCAATTGTCATGCAGATGAGCCGGCAGGAATCACGCAGCTCAGCAGGCCCTGATCACGTGACTCTGCAGGCACTGATCACGTGGCTGATCAAGTCCAGATCACGTGACTGAGCATGCACTGATCACGTGGCTATCATGCACTGATGACGTGACTGCGCATGCACTGATGACGTGGCTGATCGGGCACTGATCACATGGCTCATCATGCACTGATCACGTGTTTATCAGGCAATGATCAGTGACTGACAGGCGCTGATCATGGGACTGTGCACGCACTGATCACGTGGCTATCATGCACTGATCACGTGACTGCGCATGCACTGATGACGTGGCTGTTCGGGCACTGATCACGTGTTTATCAGGCAGTGATCAGTGACTGACAGGCGCTGATCAGGGGACTGTGCACGCACTGATCAGGTGGCTGATCAGGAACTGACCACCTGACCGCGCATGCAGTGATCACGTGGCTGGTCGTTCACTGATCACGTGTTTATCATACGGTGATCCCGTGACTGAGAGGCGCTGATCACGTGACTGTGCCGTCAGTGATCACGTGGCTGAGCAGGCACTGATATCGTGACTGAGCATGCACTGATCATGTGCCGGGAGCCGGGGAGGCATTCCACTCTGGACAAAGGTCATGAGGAAGGAGGCTCGGCATACGCAAATGCGGGATCGAGCCTCAGGAGTCCACCCGGATATTCTCGAGCATCTCCCCCCCCAAAAAACCGGAGTCTGCCTACTGTATTGCTTTGTGCTCTCACCTCTGATTTCACTGGGGGCTGTCCCCCACCACCATCTCGCTCTCTCTGTCAAAGAGTTAACTTACAGCTCCAATTCATAAAGTTCCTTGTCATTCTTCCCTTTAACTTCCAGCTGAGTCTCCATCTGGAGCGCGGAACCCACCACGCTTACTAATTATGCCTGGGCTGCTAAGACCCACTCGAGAAGGTGTCTAGGGTGAGGCACCTTTCGCTATTCGAGAGGGCGCCTGCGGCCTACGTAAGTGGTGCAAACTTCTTGTCTTGAAGTTTGATTGGTCTTCCGCGTAAACCAAGCTACTCAGTCTCTTTTCTCCACCGAATTTTCCTACTGAGCTCTCCTCATACTATTATTCTTGACATCTCTGATTAGCATATAAATAGTCGCCTAGGCCATCTCTCCTTCGAATACCCTGGATCAGTTGGGGCTGGTCCCCGGCAGGTGGCGACCGAACAGGGACCTCAGGAGGCAATACTCAAAGAGCTGAGCAGACACGAACCACGCAATCAGCAGGCAATAAGCATGGAGCTCAGCAGTGACGAATCATGCTGCTCAACTGGCAATAATCAAGCACGTGACCAGGCAGGAATCACGCAGCTCAGCTGGCAATTGTCAAGCAGATGAGCCGACAGGAATCACGCAGCTCAGCTGGCAATTGTCATGCAGATGAGCCGGCAGGAATCACGCAGCTCAGCAGGCCCTGATCTCGTGACTCTGCAGGCACTGATCACGTGGCTGATCAAGTACAGATCAGGTGACTGAGCATGCACTGATCACGTGTCTATCATGCACTGATGACGTGGCTGTTCGAGCACTGATCACGTGTTTATCAGGCAGTGATCAGTGACTGACAGCCGCTGATCAGGGGACTGTGCACGCACTGATCAGGTGGCTGATCAGGAACTGACCGCCTGACCGGGCATGCAGTGATCACGTGGCTGGTCGTTCACTGATCACGTGTTTATCATACGGTGATCACGTGACTGAGAGGCGCTGATCACGTGACTGTGCCGTCAGTGATCACGTGGCTGAGCAGGCACTGATATCGTGACTGAGCATGCACTGATCATGTGCCGGGAGCCGGGGAGGCATTCCACTCTGGACAAAGGTCATGAGGAAGGAGGCTCGGCATACGCAAATGCGGGATCGAGCCTCAGGAGTCCACCCGGATATTCTCGAGCATCTCCCCCCCAAAAAAACCGGAGTCTGCCTACTGTATTGCTTTGTGCTCTCACCTCTGATTTCACTGGGGGCTGTCCCCCACCACCATCTCGCTCTCTCTGTCAAAGAGTTAACTTACAGCTCCAATTCATAAAGTTCCTTGTCATTCTTCCCTTTAACTTCCAGCTGAGTCTCCATCTGGAGCGCGGAACCCACCACGCTTACTAATTATGCCTGGGCTGCTAAGACCCACTCGAGAAGGTGTCTAGGGTGAGGCACCTTTCGCTATTCGAGAGGGCGCCTGCGGCCTACGTAAGTGGTGCAAACTTCTTGTCTTGAAGTTTGATTGGTCTTCCGCGTAAACCAAGCTACTCAGTCTCTTTTCTCCACCGAATTTTCCTACTGAGCTCTCCTCATACTATTATTCTTGACATCTCTGATTAGCATATAAATAGTCGCCTAGGCCATCTCTCCTTCGAATACCCTGGATCAGTTGGGGCTGGTCCCCGGCAGGTGGCGACCGAACAGGGACCTCAGGAGGCAATACTCAAAGAGCTGAGCAGACACGAACCACGCAATCAGCAGGCAATAAGCATGGAGCTCAGCAGTGACGAATCATGCTGCTCAACTGGCAATAATCAAGCACGTGACCAGGCAGGAATCACGCAGCTCAGCTGGCAATTGTCAAGCAGATGAGCCGACAGGAATCACGCAGCTCAGCTGGCAATTGTCATGCAGATGAGCCGGCAGGAATCACGCAGCTCAGCAGGCCCTGATCACGTGACTCTGCAGGCACTGATCACGTGGCTGATCAAGTCCAGATCACGTGACTGAGCATGCACTGATCACGTGGCTATCATGCACTGATGACGTGACTGCGCATGCACTGATGACGTGGCTGATCGGGCACTGATCACATGGCTCATCATGCACTGATCACGTGTTTATCAGGCAATGATCAGTGACTGACAGGCGCTGATCATGGGACTGTGCACGCACTGATCACGTGGCTATCATGCACTGATCACGTGACTGCGCATGCACTGATGACGTGGCTGTTCGGGCACTGATCACGTGTTTATCAGGCAGTGATCAGTGACTGACAGGCGCTGATCAGGGGACTGTGCACGCACTGATCAGGTGGCTGATCAGGAACTGACCACCTGACCGCGCATGCAGTGATCACGTGGCTGGTCGTTCACTGATCACGTGTTTATCATACGGTGATCACGTGACTGAGAGGCGCTGATCACGTGACTGTGCCGTCAGTGATCACGTGGCTGAGCAGGCACTGATATCGTGACTGAGCATGCACTGATCATGTGCCGGGAGCCGGGGAGGCATTCCACTCTGGACAAAGGTCATGAGGAAGGAGGCTCGGCATACGCAAATGCGGGATCGAGCCTCAGGAGTCCACCCGGATATTCTCGAGCATCTCCCCCCCAAAAAAACCGGAGTCTGCCTACTGTATTGCTTTGTGCTCTCACCTCTGATTTCACTGGGGGCTGTCCCCCACCACCATCTCGCTCTCTCTGTCAAAGAGTTAACTTACAGCTCCAATTCATAAAGTTCCTTGTCATTCTTCCCTTTAACTTCCAGCTGAGTCTCCATCTGGAGCGCGGAACCCACCACGCTTACTAATTATGCCTGGGCTGCTAAGACCCACTCGAGAAGGTGTCTAGGGTGAGGCACCTTTCGCTATTCGAGAGGGCGCCTGCGGCCTACGTAAGTGGTGCAAACTTCTTGTCTTGAAGTTTGATTGGTCTTCCGCGTAAACCAAGCTACTCAGTCTCTTTTCTCCACCGAATTTTCCTACTGAGCTCTCCTCATACTATTATTCTTGACATCTCTGATTAGCATATAAATAGTCGCCTAGGCCATCTCTCCTTCGAATACCCTGGATCAGTTGGGGCTGGTCCCCGGCAGGTGGCGACCGAACAGGGACCTCAGGAGGCAATACTCAAAGAGCTGAGCAGACACGAACCACGCAATCAGCAGGCAATAAGCATGGAGCTCAGCAGTGACGAATCATGCTGCTCAACTGGCAATAATCAAGCACGTGACCAGGCAGGAATCACGCAGCTCAGCTGGCAATTGTCAAGCAGATGAGCCGACAGGAATCACGCAGCTCAGCTGGCAATTGTCATGCAGATGAGCCGGCAGGAATCACGCAGCTCAGCAGGCCCTGATCACGTGACTCTGCAGGCACTGATCACGTGGCTGATCAAGTCCAGATCACGTGACTGAGCATGCACTGATCACGTGGCTATCATGCACTGATGACGTGACTGCGCATGCACTGATGACGTGGCTGATCGGGCACTGATCACATGGCTCATCATGCACTGATCACGTGTTTATCAGGCAATGATCAGTGACTGACAGGCGCTGATCATGGGACTGTGCACGCACTGATCACGTGGCTATCATGCACTGATCACGTGACTGCGCATGCACTGATGACGTGGCTGTTCGGGCACTGATCACGTGTTTATCAGGCAGTGATCAGTGACTGACAGGCGCTGATCAGGGGACTGTGCACGCACTGATCAGGTGGCTGATCAGGAACTGACCACCTGACCGCGCATGCAGTGATCACGTGGCTGGTCGTTCACTGATCACGTGTTTATCATACGGTGATCCCGTGACTGAGAGGCGCTGATCACGTGACTGTGCCGTCAGTGATCACGTGGCTGAGCAGGCACTGATATCGTGACTGAGCATGCACTGATCATGTGCCGGGAGCCGGGGAGGCATTCCACTCTGGACAAAGGTCATGAGGAAGGAGGCTCGGCATACGCAAATGCGGGATCGAGCCTCAGGAGTCCACCCGGATATTCTCGAGCATCTCCCCCCCAAAAAAACCGGAGTCTGCCTACTGTATTGCTTTGTGCTCTCACCTCTGATTTCACTGGGGGCTGTCCCCCACCACCATCTCGCTCTCTCTGTCAAAGAGTTAACTTACAGCTCCAATTCATAAAGTTCCTTGTCATTCTTCCCTTTAACTTCCAGCTGAGTCTCCATCTGGAGCGCGGAACCCACCACGCTTACTAATTATGCCTGGGCTGCTAAGACCCACTCGAGAAGGTGTCTAGGGTGAGGCACCTTTCGCTATTCGAGAGGGCGCCTGCGGCCTACGTAAGTGGTGCAAACTTCTTGTCTTGAAGTTTGATTGGTCTTCCGCGTAAACCAAGCTACTCAGTCTCTTTTCTCCACCGAATTTTCCTACTGAGCTCTCCTCATACTATTATTCTTGACATCTCTGATTAGCATATAAATAGTCGCCTAGGCCATCTCTCCTTCGAATACCCTGGATCAGTTGGGGCTGGTCCCCGGCAGGTGGCGACCGAACAGGGACCTCAGGAGGCAATACTCAAAGAGCTGAGCAGACACGAACCACGCAATCAGCAGGCAATAAGCATGGAGCTCAGCAGTGACGAATCATGCTGCTCAACTGGCAATAATCAAGCACGTGACCAGGCAGGAATCACGCAGCTCAGCTGGCAATTGTCAAGCAGATGAGCCGACAGGAATCACGCAGCTCAGCTGGCAATTGTCATGCAGATGAGCCGGCAGGAATCACGCAGCTCAGCAGGCCCTGATCACGTGACTCTGCAGGCACTGATCACGTGGCTGATCAAGTCCAGATCACGTGACTGAGCATGCACTGATCACGTGGCTATCATGCACTGATGACGTGACTGCGCATGCACTGATGACGTGGCTGATCGGGCACTGATCACATGGCTCATCATGCACTGATCACGTGTTTATCAGGCAATGATCAGTGACTGACAGGCGCTGATCATGGGACTGTGCACGCACTGATCACGTGGCTATCATGCACTGATCACGTGACTGCGCATGCACTGATGACGTGGCTGTTCGGGCACTGATCACGTGTTTATCAGGCAGTGATCAGTGACTGACAGGCGCTGATCAGGGGACTGTGCACGCACTGATCAGGTGGCTGATCAGGAACTGACCACCTGACCGCGCATGCAGTGATCACGTGGCTGGTCGTTCACTGATCACGTGTTTATCATACGGTGATCCCGTGACTGAGAGGCGCTGATCACGTGACTGTGCCGTCAGTGATCACGTGGCTGAGCAGGCACTGATATCGTGACTGAGCATGCACTGATCATGTGCCGGGAGCCGGGGAGGCATTCCACTCTGGACAAAGGTCATGAGGAAGGAGGCTCGGCATACGCAAATGCGGGATCGAGCCTCAGGAGTCCACCCGGATATTCTCGAGCATCTCCCCCCCAAAAAAACCGGAGTCTGCCTACTGTATTGCTTTGTGCTCTCACCTCTGATTTCACTGGGGGCTGTCCCCCACCACCATCTCGCTCTCTCTGTCAAAGAGTTAACTTACAGCTCCAATTCATAAAGTTCCTTGTCATTCTTCCCTTTAACTTCCAGCTGAGTCTCCATCTGGAGCGCGGAACCCACCACGCTTACTAATTATGCCTGGGCTGCTAAGACCCACTCGAGAAGGTGTCTAGGGTGAGGCACCTTTCGCTATTCGAGAGGGCGCCTGCGGCCTACGTAAGTGGTGCAAACTTCTTGTCTTGAAGTTTGATTGGTCTTCCGCGTAAACCAAGCTACTCAGTCTCTTTTCTCCACCGAATTTTCCTACTGAGCTCTCCTCATACTATTATTCTTGACATCTCTGATTAGCATATAAATAGTCGCCTAGGCCATCTCTCCTTCGAATACCCTGGATCAGTTGGGGCTGGTCCCCGGCAGGTGGCGACCGAACAGGGACCTCAGGAGGCAATACTCAAAGAGCTGAGCAGACACGAACCACGCAATCAGCAGGCAATAAGCATGGAGCTCAGCAGTGACGAATCATGCTGCTCAACTGGCAATAATCAAGCACGTGACCAGGCAGGAATCACGCAGCTCAGCTGGCAATTGTCAAGCAGATGAGCCGACAGGAATCACGCAGCTCAGCTGGCAATTGTCATGCAGATGAGCCGGCAGGAATCACGCAGCTCAGCAGGCCCTGATCACGTGACTCTGCAGGCACTGATCACGTGGCTGATCAAGTCCAGATCACGTGACTGAGCATGCACTGATCACGTGGCTATCATGCACTGATGACGTGACTGCGCATGCACTGATGACGTGGCTGATCGGGCACTGATCACATGGCTCATCATGCACTGATCACGTGTTTATCAGGCAATGATCAGTGACTGACAGGCGCTGATCATGGGACTGTGCACGCACTGATCACGTGGCTATCATGCACTGATCACGTGACTGCGCATGCACTGATGACGTGGCTGTTCGGGCACTGATCACGTGTTTATCAGGCAGTGATCAGTGACTGACAGGCGCTGATCAGGGGACTGTGCACGCACTGATCAGGTGGCTGATCAGGAACTGACCACCTGACCGCGCATGCAGTGATCACGTGGCTGGTCGTTCACTGATCACGTGTTTATCATACGGTGATCACGTGACTGAGAGGCGCTGATCACGTGACTGTGCCGTCAGTGATCACGTGGCTGAGCAGGCACTGATATCGTGACTGAGCATGCACTGATCATGTGCCGGGAGCCGGGGAGGCATTCCACTCTGGACAAAGGTCATGAGGAAGGAGGCTCGGCATACGCAAATGCGGGATCGAGCCTCAGGAGTCCACCCGGATATTCTCGAGCATCTCCCCCCCAAAAAAACCGGAGTCTGCCTACTGTATTGCTTTGTGCTCTCACCTCTGATTTCACTGGGGGCTGTCCCCCACCACCATCTCGCTCTCTCTGTCAAAGAGTTAACTTACAGCTCCAATTCATAAAGTTCCTTGTCATTCTTCCCTTTAACTTCCAGCTGAGTCTCCATCTGGAGCGCGGAACCCACCACGCTTACTAATTATGCCTGGGCTGCTAAGACCCACTCGAGAAGGTGTCTAGGGTGAGGCACCTTTCGCTATTCGAGAGGGCGCCTGCGGCCTACGTAAGTGGTGCAAACTTCTTGTCTTGAAGTTTGATTGGTCTTCCGCGTAAACCAAGCTACTCAGTCTCTTTTCTCCACCGAATTTTCCTACTGAGCTCTCCTCATACTATTATTCTTGACATCTCTGATTAGCATATAAATAGTCGCCTAGGCCATCTCTCCTTCGAATACCCTGGATCAGTTGGGGCTGGTCCCCGGCAGGTGGCGACCGAACAGGGACCTCAGGAGGCAATACTCAAAGAGCTGAGCAGACACGAACCACGCAATCAGCAGGCAATAAGCATGGAGCTCAGCAGTGACGAATCATGCTGCTCAACTGGCAATAATCAAGCACGTGACCAGGCAGGAATCACGCAGCTCAGCTGGCAATTGTCAAGCAGATGAGCCGACAGGAATCACGCAGCTCAGCTGGCAATTGTCATGCAGATGAGCCGGCAGGAATCACGCAGCTCAGCAGGCCCTGATCACGTGACTCTGCAGGCACTGATCACGTGGCTGATCAAGTCCAGATCACGTGACTGAGCATGCACTGATCACGTGGCTATCATGCACTGATGACGTGACTGCGCATGCACTGATGACGTGGCTGATCGGGCACTGATCACATGGCTCATCATGCACTGATCACGTGTTTATCAGGCAATGATCAGTGACTGACAGGCGCTGATCATGGGACTGTGCACGCACTGATCACGTGGCTATCATGCACTGATCACGTGACTGCGCATGCACTGATGACGTGGCTGTTCGGGCACTGATCACGTGTTTATCAGGCAGTGATCAGTGACTGACAGGCGCTGATCAGGGGACTGTGCACGCACTGATCAGGTGGCTGATCAGGAACTGACCACCTGACCGCGCATGCAGTGATCACGTGGCTGGTCGTTCACTGATCACGTGTTTATCATACGGTGATCACGTGACTGAGAGGCGCTGATCACGTGACTGTGCCGTCAGTGATCACGTGGCTGAGCAGGCACTGATATCGTGACTGAGCATGCACTGATCATGTGCCGGGAGCCGGGGAGGCATTCCACTCTGGACAAAGGTCATGAGGAAGGAGGCTCGGCATACGCAAATGCGGGATCGAGCCTCAGGAGTCCACCCGGATATTCTCGAGCATCTCCCCCCCAAAAAAACCGGAGTCTGCCTACTGTATTGCTTTGTGCTCTCACCTCTGATTTCACTGGGGGCTGTCCCCCACCACCATCTCGCTCTCTCTGTCAAAGAGTTAACTTACAGCTCCAATTCATAAAGTTCCTTGTCATTCTTCCCTTTAACTTCCAGCTGAGTCTCCATCTGGAGCGCGGAACCCACCACGCTTACTAATTATGCCTGGGCTGCTAAGACCCACTCGAGAAGGTGTCTAGGGTGAGGCACCTTTCGCTATTCGAGAGGGCGCCTGCGGCCTACGTAAGTGGTGCAAACTTCTTGTCTTGAAGTTTGATTGGTCTTCCGCGTAAACCAAGCTACTCAGTCTCTTTTCTCCACCGAATTTTCCTACTGAGCTCTCCTCATACTATTATTCTTGACATCTCTGATTAGCATATAAATAGTCGCCTAGGCCATCTCTCCTTCGAATACCCTGGATCAGTTGGGGCTGGTCCCCGGCAGGTGGCGACCGAACAGGGACCTCAGGAGGCAATACTCAAAGAGCTGAGCAGACACGAACCACGCAATCAGCAGGCAATAAGCATGGAGCTCAGCAGTGACGAATCATGCTGCTCAACTGGCAATAATCAAGCACGTGACCAGGCAGGAATCACGCAGCTCAGCTGGCAATTGTCAAGCAGATGAGCCGACAGGAATCACGCAGCTCAGCTGGCAATTGTCATGCAGATGAGCCGGCAGGAATCACGCAGCTCAGCAGGCCCTGATCACGTGACTCTGCAGGCACTGATCACGTGGCTGATCAAGTCCAGATCACGTGACTGAGCATGCACTGATCACGTGGCTATCATGCACTGATGACGTGACTGCGCATGCACTGATGACGTGGCTGATCGGGCACTGATCACATGGCTCATCATGCACTGATCACGTGTTTATCAGGCAATGATCAGTGACTGACAGGCGCTGATCATGGGACTGTGCACGCACTGATCACGTGGCTATCATGCACTGATCACGTGACTGCGCATGCACTGATGACGTGGCTGTTCGGGCACTGATCACGTGTTTATCAGGCAGTGATCAGTGACTGACAGGCGCTGATCAGGGGACTGTGCACGCACTGATCAGGTGGCTGATCAGGAACTGACCACCTGACCGCGCATGCAGTGATCACGTGGCTGGTCGTTCACTGATCACGTGTTTATCATACGGTGATCACGTGACTGAGAGGCGCTGATCACGTGACTGTGCCGTCAGTGATCACGTGGCTGAGCAGGCACTGATATCGTGACTGAGCATGCACTGATCATGTGCCGGGAGCCGGGGAGGCATTCCACTCTGGACAAAGGTCATGAGGAAGGAGGCTCGGCATACGCAAATGCGGGATCGAGCCTCAGGAGTCCACCCGGATATTCTCGAGCATCTCCCCCCCAAAAAAACCGGAGTCTGCCTACTGTATTGCTTTGTGCTCTCACCTCTGATTTCACTGGGGGCTGTCCCCCACCACCATCTCGCTCTCTCTGTCAAAGAGTTAACTTACAGCTCCAATTCATAAAGTTCCTTGTCATTCTTCCCTTTAACTTCCAGCTGAGTCTCCATCTGGAGCGCGGAACCCACCACGCTTACTAATTATGCCTGGGCTGCTAAGACCCACTCGAGAAGGTGTCTAGGGTGAGGCACCTTTCGCTATTCGAGAGGGCGCCTGCGGCCTACGTAAGTGGTGCAAACTTCTTGTCTTGAAGTTTGATTGGTCTTCCGCGTAAACCAAGCTACTCAGTCTCTTTTCTCCACCGAATTTTCCTACTGAGCTCTCCTCATACTATTATTCTTGACATCTCTGATTAGCATATAAATAGTCGCCTAGGCCATCTCTCCTTCGAATACCCTGGATCAGTTGGGGCTGGTCCCCGGCAGGTGGCGACCGAACAGGGACCTCAGGAGGCAATACTCAAAGAGCTGAGCAGACACGAACCACGCAATCAGCAGGCAATAAGCATGGAGCTCAGCAGTGACGAATCATGCTGCTCAACTGGCAATAATCAAGCACGTGACCAGGCAGGAATCACGCAGCTCAGCTGGCAATTGTCAAGCAGATGAGCCGACAGGAATCACGCAGCTCAGCTGGCAATTGTCATGCAGATGAGCCGGCAGGAATCACGCAGCTCAGCAGGCCCTGATCACGTGACTCTGCAGGCACTGATCACGTGGCTGATCAAGTCCAGATCACGTGACTGAGCATGCACTGATCACGTGGCTATCATGCACTGATGACGTGACTGCGCATGCACTGATGACGTGGCTGATCGGGCACTGATCACATGGCTCATCATGCACTGATCACGTGTTTATCAGGCAATGATCAGTGACTGACAGGCGCTGATCATGGGACTGTGCACGCACTGATCACGTGGCTATCATGCACTGATCACGTGACTGCGCATGCACTGATGACGTGGCTGTTCGGGCACTGATCACGTGTTTATCAGGCAGTGATCAGTGACTGACAGGCGCTGATCAGGGGACTGTGCACGCACTGATCAGGTGGCTGATCAGGAACTGACCACCTGACCGCGCATGCAGTGATCACGTGGCTGGTCGTTCACTGATCACGTGTTTATCATACGGTGATCACGTGACTGAGAGGCGCTGATCACGTGACTGTGCCGTCAGTGATCACGTGGCTGAGCAGGCACTGATATCGTGACTGAGCATGCACTGATCATGTGCCGGGAGCCGGGGAGGCATTCCACTCTGGACAAAGGTCATGAGGAAGGAGGCTCGGCATACGCAAATGCGGGATCGAGCCTCAGGAGTCCACCCGGATATTCTCGAGCATCTCCCCCCCAAAAAAACCGGAGTCTGCCTACTGTATTGCTTTGTGCTCTCACCTCTGATTTCACTGGGGGCTGTCCCCCACCACCATCTCGCTCTCTCTGTCAAAGAGTTAACTTACAGCTCCAATTCATAAAGTTCCTTGTCATTCTTCCCTTTAACTTCCAGCTGAGTCTCCATCTGGAGCGCGGAACCCACCACGCTTACTAATTATGCCTGGGCTGCTAAGACCCACTCGAGAAGGTGTCTAGGGTGAGGCACCTTTCGCTATTCGAGAGGGCGCCTGCGGCCTACGTAAGTGGTGCAAACTTCTTGTCTTGAAGTTTGATTGGTCTTCCGCGTAAACCAAGCTACTCAGTCTCTTTTCTCCACCGAATTTTCCTACTGAGCTCTCCTCATACTATTATTCTTGACATCTCTGATTAGCATATAAATAGTCGCCTAGGCCATCTCTCCTTCGAATACCCTGGATCAGTTGGGGCTGGTCCCCGGCAGGTGGCGACCGAACAGGGACCTCAGGAGGCAATACTCAAAGAGCTGAGCAGACACGAACCACGCAATCAGCAGGCAATAAGCATGGAGCTCAGCAGTGACGAATCATGCTGCTCAACTGGCAATAATCAAGCACGTGACCAGGCAGGAATCACGCAGCTCAGCTGGCAATTGTCAAGCAGATGAGCCGACAGGAATCACGCAGCTCAGCTGGCAATTGTCATGCAGATGAGCCGGCAGGAATCACGCAGCTCAGCAGGCCCTGATCACGTGACTCTGCAGGCACTGATCACGTGGCTGATCAAGTCCAGATCACGTGACTGAGCATGCACTGATCACGTGGCTATCATGCACTGATGACGTGACTGCGCATGCACTGATGACGTGGCTGATCGGGCACTGATCACATGGCTCATCATGCACTGATCACGTGTTTATCAGGCAATGATCAGTGACTGACAGGCGCTGATCAGGGGACTGTGCACGCACTGATCAGGTGGCTGATCAGGAACTGACCACCTGACCGCGCATGCAGTGATCACGTGGCTGGTCGTTCACTGATCACGTGTTTATCATACGGTGATCACGTGACTGAGAGGCGCTGATCACGTGACTGTGCCGTCAGTGATCACGTGGCTGAGCAGGCACTGATATCGTGACTGAGCATGCACTGATCATGTGCCGGGAGCCGGGGAGGCATTCCACTCTGGACAAAGGTCATGAGGAAGGAGGCTCGGCATACGCAAATGCGGGATCGAGCCTCAGGAGTCCACCCGGATATTCTCGAGCATCTCCCCCCCAAAAAAACCGGAGTCTGCCTACTGTATTGCTTTGTGCTCTCACCTCTGATTTCACTGGGGGCTGTCCCCCACCACCATCTCGCTCTCTCTGTCAAAGAGTTAACTTACAGCTCCAATTCATAAAGTTCCTTGTCATTCTTCCCTTTAACTTCCAGCTGAGTCTCCATCTGGAGCGCGGAACCCACCACGCTTACTAATTATGCCTGGGCTGCTAAGACCCACTCGAGAAGGTGTCTAGGGTGAGGCACCTTTCGCTATTCGAGAGGGCGCCTGCGGCCTACGTAAGTGGTGCAAACTTCTTGTCTTGAAGTTTGATTGGTCTTCCGCGTAAACCAAGCTACTCAGTCTCTTTTCTCCACCGAATTTTCCTACTGAGCTCTCCTCATACTATTATTCTTGACATCTCTGATTAGCATATAAATAGTCGCCTAGGCCATCTCTCCTTCGAATACCCTGGATCAGTTGGGGCTGGTCCCCGGCAGGTGGCGACCGAACAGGGACCTCAGGAGGCAATACTCAAAGAGCTGAGCAGACACGAACCACGCAATCAGCAGGCAATAAGCATGGAGCTCAGCAGTGACGAATCATGCTGCTCAACTGGCAATAATCAAGCACGTGACCAGGCAGGAATCACGCAGCTCAGCTGGCAATTGTCAAGCAGATGAGCCGACAGGAATCACGCAGCTCAGCTGGCAATTGTCATGCAGATGAGCCGGCAGGAATCACGCAGCTCAGCAGGCCCTGATCACGTGACTCTGCAGGCACTGATCACGTGGCTGATCAAGTCCAGATCACGTGACTGAGCATGCACTGATCACGTGGCTATCATGCACTGATGACGTGACTGCGCATGCACTGATGACGTGGCTGATCGGGCACTGATCACATGGCTCATCATGCACTGATCACGTGTTTATCAGGCAATGATCAGTGACTGACAGGCGCTGATCATGGGACTGTGCACGCACTGATCACGTGGCTATCATGCACTGATCACGTGACTGCGCATGCACTGATGACGTGGCTGTTCGGGCACTGATCACGTGTTTATCAGGCAGTGATCAGTGACTGACAGGCGCTGATCAGGGGACTGTGCACGCACTGATCAGGTGGCTGATCAGGAACTGACCACCTGACCGCGCATGCAGTGATCACGTGGCTGGTCGTTCACTGATCACGTGTTTATCATACGGTGATCACGTGACTGAGAGGCGCTGATCACGTGACTGTGCCGTCAGTGATCACGTGGCTGAGCAGGCACTGATATCGTGACTGAGCATGCACTGATCATGTGCCGGGAGCCGGGGAGGCATTCCACTCTGGACAAAGGTCATGAGGAAGGAGGCTCGGCATACGCAAATGCGGGATCGAGCCTCAGGAGTCCACCCGGATATTCTCGAGCATCTCCCCCCCAAAAAAACCGGAGTCTGCCTACTGTATTGCTTTGTGCTCTCACCTCTGATTTCACTGGGGGCTGTCCCCCACCACCATCTCGCTCTCTCTGTCAAAGAGTTAACTTACAGCTCCAATTCATAAAGTTCCTTGTCATTCTTCCCTTTAACTTCCAGCTGAGTCTCCATCTGGAGCGCGGAACCCACCACGCTTACTAATTATGCCTGGGCTGCTAAGACCCACTCGAGAAGGTGTCTAGGGTGAGGCACCTTTCGCTATTCGAGAGGGCGCCTGCGGCCTACGTAAGTGGTGCAAACTTCTTGTCTTGAAGTTTGATTGGTCTTCCGCGTAAACCAAGCTACTCAGTCTCTTTTCTCCACCGAATTTTCCTACTGAGCTCTCCTCATACTATTATTCTTGACATCTCTGATTAGCATATAAATAGTCGCCTAGGCCATCTCTCCTTCGAATACCCTGGATCAGTTGGGGCTGGTCCCCGGCAGGTGGCGACCGAACAGGGACCTCAGGAGGCAATACTCAAAGAGCTGAGCAGACACGAACCACGCAATCAGCAGGCAATAAGCATGGAGCTCAGCAGTGACGAATCATGCTGCTCAACTGGCAATAATCAAGCACGTGACCAGGCAGGAATCACGCAGCTCAGCTGGCAATTGTCAAGCAGATGAGCCGACAGGAATCACGCAGCTCAGCTGGCAATTGTCATGCAGATGAGCCGGCAGGAATCACGCAGCTCAGCAGGCCCTGATCACGTGACTCTGCAGGCACTGATCACGTGGCTGATCAAGTCCAGATCACGTGACTGAGCATGCACTGATCACGTGGCTATCATGCACTGATGACGTGACTGCGCATGCACTGATGACGTGGCTGTTCGGGCACTGATCACGTGTTTATCAGGCAGTGATCAGTGACTGACAGGCGCTGATCAGGGGACTGTGCACGCACTGATCAGGTGGCTGATCAGGAACTGACCACCTGACCGCGCATGCAGTGATCACGTGGCTGGTCGTTCACTGATCACGTGTTTATCATACGGTGATCACGTGACTGAGAGGCGCTGATCACGTGACTGTGCCGTCAGTGATCACGTGGCTGAGCAGGCACTGATATCGTGACTGAGCATGCACTGATCATGTGCCGGGAGCCGGGGAGGCATTCCACTCTGGACAAAGGTCATGAGGAAGGAGGCTCGGCATACGCAAATGCGGGATCGAGCCTCAGGAGTCCACCCGGATATTCTCGAGCATCTCCCCCCCAAAAAAACCGGAGTCTGCCTACTGTATTGCTTTGTGCTCTCACCTCTGATTTCACTGGGGGCTGTCCCCCACCACCATCTCGCTCTCTCTGTCAAAGAGTTAACTTACAGCTCCAATTCATAAAGTTCCTTGTCATTCTTCCCTTTAACTTCCAGCTGAGTCTCCATCTGGAGCGCGGAACCCACCACGCTTACTAATTATGCCTGGGCTGCTAAGACCCACTCGAGAAGGTGTCTAGGGTGAGGCACCTTTCGCTATTCGAGAGGGCGCCTGCGGCCTACGTAAGTGGTGCAAACTTCTTGTCTTGAAGTTTGATTGGTCTTCCGCGTAAACCAAGCTACTCAGTCTCTTTTCTCCACCGAATTTTCCTACTGAGCTCTCCTCATACTATTATTCTTGACATCTCTGATTAGCATATAAATAGTCGCCTAGGCCATCTCTCCTTCGAATACCCTGGATCAGTTGGGGCTGGTCCCCGGCAGGTGGCGACCGAACAGGGACCTCAGGAGGCAATACTCAAAGAGCTGAGCAGACACGAACCACGCAATCAGCAGGCAATAAGCATGGAGCTCAGCAGTGACGAATCATGCTGCTCAACTGGCAATAATCAAGCACGTGACCAGGCAGGAATCACGCAGCTCAGCTGGCAATTGTCAAGCAGATGAGCCGACAGGAATCACGCAGCTCAGCTGGCAATTGTCATGCAGATGAGCCGGCAGGAATCACGCAGCTCAGCAGGCCCTGATCACGTGACTCTGCAGGCACTGATCACGTGGCTGATCAAGTCCAGATCACGTGACTGAGCATGCACTGATCACGTGGCTATCATGCACTGATGACGTGACTGCGCATGCACTGATGACGTGGCTGATCGGGCACTGATCACATGGCTCATCATGCACTGATCACGTGTTTATCAGGCAATGATCAGTGACTGACAGGCGCTGATCATGGGACTGTGCACGCACTGATCACGTGGCTATCATGCACTGATCACGTGACTGCGCATGCACTGATGACGTGGCTGTTCGGGCACTGATCACGTGTTTATCAGGCAGTGATCAGTGACTGACAGGCGCTGATCAGGGGACTGTGCACGCACTGATCAGGTGGCTGATCAGGAACTGACCACCTGACCGCGCATGCAGTGATCACGTGGCTGGTCGTTCACTGATCACGTGTTTATCATACGGTGATCACGTGACTGAGAGGCGCTGATCACGTGACTGTGCCGTCAGTGATCACGTGGCTGAGCAGGCACTGATATCGTGACTGAGCATGCACTGATCATGTGCCGGGAGCCGGGGAGGCATTCCACTCTGGACAAAGGTCATGAGGAAGGAGGCTCGGCATACGCAAATGCGGGATCGAGCCTCAGGAGTCCACCCGGATATTCTCGAGCATCTCCCCCCCAAAAAAACCGGAGTCTGCCTACTGTATTGCTTTGTGCTCTCACCTCTGATTTCACTGGGGGCTGTCCCCCACCACCATCTCGCTCTCTCTGTCAAAGAGTTAACTTACAGCTCCAATTCATAAAGTTCCTTGTCATTCTTCCCTTTAACTTCCAGCTGAGTCTCCATCTGGAGCGCGGAACCCACCACGCTTACTAATTATGCCTGGGCTGCTAAGACCCACTCGAGAAGGTGTCTAGGGTGAGGCACCTTTCGCTATTCGAGAGGGCGCCTGCGGCCTACGTAAGTGGTGCAAACTTCTTGTCTTGAAGTTTGATTGGTCTTCCGCGTAAACCAAGCTACTCAGTCTCTTTTCTCCACCGAATTTTCCTACTGAGCTCTCCTCATACTATTATTCTTGACATCTCTGATTAGCATATAAATAGTCGCCTAGGCCATCTCTCCTTCGAATACCCTGGATCAGTTGGGGCTGGTCCCCGGCAGGTGGCGACCGAACAGGGACCTCAGGAGGCAATACTCAAAGAGCTGAGCAGACACGAACCACGCAATCAGCAGGCAATAAGCATGGAGCTCAGCAGTGACGAATCATGCTGCTCAACTGGCAATAATCAAGCACGTGACCAGGCAGGAATCACGCAGCTCAGCTGGCAATTGTCAAGCAGATGAGCCGACAGGAATCACGCAGCTCAGCTGGCAATTGTCATGCAGATGAGCCGGCAGGAATCACGCAGCTCAGCAGGCCCTGATCACGTGACTCTGCAGGCACTGATCACGTGGCTGATCAAGTCCAGATCACGTGACTGAGCATGCACTGATCACGTGGCTATCATGCACTGATGACGTGACTGCGCATGCACTGATGACGTGGCTGATCGGGCACTGATCACATGGCTCATCATGCACTGATCACGTGTTTATCAGGCAATGATCAGTGACTGACAGGCGCTGATCATGGGACTGTGCACGCACTGATCACGTGGCTATCATGCACTGATCACGTGACTGCGCATGCACTGATGACGTGGCTGTTCGGGCACTGATCACGTGTTTATCAGGCAGTGATCAGTGACTGACAGGCGCTGATCAGGGGACTGTGCACGCACTGATCAGGTGGCTGATCAGGAACTGACCACCTGACCGCGCATGCAGTGATCACGTGGCTGGTCGTTCACTGATCACGTGTTTATCATACGGTGATCACGTGACTGAGAGGCGCTGATCACGTGACTGTGCCGTCAGTGATCACGTGGCTGAGCAGGCACTGATATCGTGACTGAGCATGCACTGATCATGTGCCGGGAGCCGGGGAGGCATTCCACTCTGGACAAAGGTCATGAGGAAGGAGGCTCGGCATACGCAAATGCGGGATCGAGCCTCAGGAGTCCACCCGGATATTCTCGAGCATCTCCCCCCCAAAAAAACCGGAGTCTGCCTACTGTATTGCTTTGTGCTCTCACCTCTGATTTCACTGGGGGCTGTCCCCCACCACCATCTCGCTCTCTCTGTCAAAGAGTTAACTTACAGCTCCAATTCATAAAGTTCCTTGTCATTCTTCCCTTTAACTTCCAGCTGAGTCTCCATCTGGAGCGCGGAACCCACCACGCTTACTAATTATGCCTGGGCTGCTAAGACCCACTCGAGAAGGTGTCTAGGGTGAGGCACCTTTCGCTATTCGAGAGGGCGCCTGCGGCCTACGTAAGTGGTGCAAACTTCTTGTCTTGAAGTTTGATTGGTCTTCCGCGTAAACCAAGCTACTCAGTCTCTTTTCTCCACCGAATTTTCCTACTGAGCTCTCCTCATACTATTATTCTTGACATCTCTGATTAGCATATAAATAGTCGCCTAGGCCATCTCTCCTTCGAATACCCTGGATCAGTTGGGGCTGGTCCCCGGCAGGTGGCGACCGAACAGGGACCTCAGGAGGCAATACTCAAAGAGCTGAGCAGACACGAACCACGCAATCAGCAGGCAATAAGCATGGAGCTCAGCAGTGACGAATCATGCTGCTCAACTGGCAATAATCAAGCACGTGACCAGGCAGGAATCACGCAGCTCAGCTGGCAATTGTCAAGCAGATGAGCCGACAGGAATCACGCAGCTCAGCTGGCAATTGTCATGCAGATGAGCCGGCAGGAATCACGCAGCTCAGCAGGCCCTGATCACGTGACTCTGCAGGCACTGATCACGTGGCTGATCAAGTCCAGATCACGTGACTGAGCATGCACTGATCACGTGGCTATCATGCACTGATGACGTGACTGCGCATGCACTGATGACGTGGCTGATCGGGCACTGATCACATGGCTCATCATGCACTGATCACGTGTTTATCAGGCAATGATCAGTGACTGACAGGCGCTGATCATGGGACTGTGCACGCACTGATCACGTGGCTATCATGCACTGATCACGTGACTGCGCATGCACTGATGACGTGGCTGTTCGGGCACTGATCACGTGTTTATCAGGCAGTGATCAGTGACTGACAGGCGCTGATCAGGGGACTGTGCACGCACTGATCAGGTGGCTGATCAGGAACTGACCACCTGACCGCGCATGCAGTGATCACGTGGCTGGTCGTTCACTGATCACGTGTTTATCATACGGTGATCCCGTGACTGAGAGGCGCTGATCACGTGACTGTGCCGTCAGTGATCACGTGGCTGAGCAGGCACTGATATCGTGACTGAGCATGCACTGATCATGTGCCGGGAGCCGGGGAGGCATTCCACTCTGGACAAAGGTCATGAGGAAGGAGGCTCGGCATACGCAAATGCGGGATCGAGCCTCAGGAGTCCACCCGGATATTCTCGAGCATCTCCCCCCCAAAAAAACCGGAGTCTGCCTACTGTATTGCTTTGTGCTCTCACCTCTGATTTCACTGGGGGCTGTCCCCCACCACCATCTCGCTCTCTCTGTCAAAGAGTTAACTTACAGCTCCAATTCATAAAGTTCCTTGTCATTCTTCCCTTTAACTTCCAGCTGAGTCTCCATCTGGAGCGCGGAACCCACCACGCTTACTAATTATGCCTGGGCTGCTAAGACCCACTCGAGAAGGTGTCTAGGGTGAGGCACCTTTCGCTATTCGAGAGGGCGCCTGCGGCCTACGTAAGTGGTGCAAACTTCTTGTCTTGAAGTTTGATTGGTCTTCCGCGTAAACCAAGCTACTCAGTCTCTTTTCTCCACCGAATTTTCCTACTGAGCTCTCCTCATACTATTATTCTTGACATCTCTGATTAGCATATAAATAGTCGCCTAGGCCATCTCTCCTTCGAATACCCTGGATCAGTTGGGGCTGGTCCCCGGCAGGTGGCGACCGAACAGGGACCTCAGGAGGCAATACTCAAAGAGCTGAGCAGACACGAACCACGCAATCAGCAGGCAATAAGCATGGAGCTCAGCAGTGACGAATCATGCTGCTCAACTGGCAATAATCAAGCACGTGACCAGGCAGGAATCACGCAGCTCAGCTGGCAATTGTCAAGCAGATGAGCCGACAGGAATCACGCAGCTCAGCTGGCAATTGTCATGCAGATGAGCCGGCAGGAATCACGCAGCTCAGCAGGCCCTGATCACGTGACTCTGCAGGCACTGATCACGTGGCTGATCAAGTCCAGATCACGTGACTGAGCATGCACTGATCACGTGGCTATCATGCACTGATGACGTGACTGCGCATGCACTGATGACGTGGCTGATCGGGCACTGATCACATGGCTCATCATGCACTGATCACGTGTTTATCAGGCAATGATCAGTGACTGACAGGCGCTGATCATGGGACTGTGCACGCACTGATCACGTGGCTATCATGCACTGATCACGTGACTGCGCATGCACTGATGACGTGGCTGTTCGGGCACTGATCACGTGTTTATCAGGCAGTGATCAGTGACTGACAGGCGCTGATCAGGGGACTGTGCACGCACTGATCAGGTGGCTGATCAGGAACTGACCACCTGACCGCGCATGCAGTGATCACGTGGCTGGTCGTTCACTGATCACGTGTTTATCATACGGTGATCACGTGACTGAGAGGCGCTGATCACGTGACTGTGCCGTCAGTGATCACGTGGCTGAGCAGGCACTGATATCGTGACTGAGCATGCACTGATCATGTGCCGGGAGCCGGGGAGGCATTCCACTCTGGACAAAGGTCATGAGGAAGGAGGCTCGGCATACGCAAATGCGGGATCGAGCCTCAGGAGTCCACCCGGATGTTCTCGAGCATCTCCCCCCCAAAAAAACCGGAGTCTGCCTACTGTATTGCTTTGTGCTCTCACCTCTGATTTCACTGGGGGCTGTCCCCCACCACCATCTCGCTCTCTCTGTCAAAGAGTTAACTTACAGCTCCAATTCATAAAGTTCCTTGTCATTCTTCCCTTTAACTTCCAGCTGAGTCTCCATCTGGAGCGCGGAACCCACCACGCTTACTAATTATGCCTGGGCTGCTAAGACCCACTCGAGAAGGTGTCTAGGGTGAGGCACCTTTCGCTATTCGAGAGGGCGCCTGCGGCCTACGTAAGTGGTGCAAACTTCTTGTCTTGAAGTTTGATTGGTCTTCCGCGTAAACCAAGCTACTCAGTCTCTTTTCTCCACCGAATTTTCCTACTGAGCTCTCCTCATACTATTATTCTTGACATCTCTGATTAGCATATAAATAGTCGCCTAGGCCATCTCTCCTTCGAATACCCTGGATCAGTTGGGGCTGGTCCCCGGCAGGTGGCGACCGAACAGGGACCTCAGGAGGCAATACTCAAAGAGCTGAGCAGACACGAACCACGCAATCAGCAGGCAATAAGCATGGAGCTCAGCAGTGACGAATCATGCTGCTCAACTGGCAATAATCAAGCACGTGACCAGGCAGGAATCACGCAGCTCAGCTGGCAATTGTCAAGCAGATGAGCCGACAGGAATCACGCAGCTCAGCTGGCAATTGTCATGCAGATGAGCCGGCAGGAATCACGCAGCTCAGCAGGCCCTGATCACGTGACTCTGCAGGCACTGATCACGTGGCTGATCAAGTCCAGATCACGTGACTGAGCATGCACTGATCACGTGGCTATCATGCACTGATGACGTGACTGCGCATGCACTGATGACGTGGCTGATCGGGCACTGATCACATGGCTCATCATGCACTGATCACGTGTTTATCAGGCAATGATCAGTGACTGACAGGCGCTGATCATGGGACTGTGCACGCACTGATCACGTGGCTATCATGCACTGATCACGTGACTGCGCATGCACTGATGACGTGGCTGTTCGGGCACTGATCACGTGTTTATCAGGCAGTGATCAGTGACTGACAGGCGCTGATCAGGGGACTGTGCACGCACTGATCAGGTGGCTGATCAGGAACTGACCACCTGACCGCGCATGCAGTGATCACGTGGCTGGTCGTTCACTGATCACGTGTTTATCATACGGTGATCACGTGACTGAGAGGCGCTGATCACGTGACTGTGCCGTCAGTGATCACGTGGCTGAGCAGGCACTGATATCGTGACTGAGCATGCACTGATCATGTGCCGGGAGCCGGGGAGGCATTCCACTCTGGACAAAGGTCATGAGGAAGGAGGCTCGGCATACGCAAATGCGGGATCGAGCCTCAGGAGTCCACCCGGATATTCTCGAGCATCTCCCCCCCAAAAAAACCGGAGTCTGCCTACTGTATTGCTTTGTGCTCTCACCTCTGATTTCACTGGGGGCTGTCCCCCACCACCATCTCGCTCTCTCTGTCAAAGAGTTAACTTACAGCTCCAATTCATAAAGTTCCTTGTCATTCTTCCCTTTAACTTCCAGCTGAGTCTCCATCTGGAGCGCGGAACCCACCACGCTTACTAATTATGCCTGGGCTGCTAAGACCCACTCGAGAAGGTGTCTAGGGTGAGGCACCTTTCGCTATTCGAGAGGGCGCCTGCGGCCTACGTAAGTGGTGCAAACTTCTTGTCTTGAAGTTTGATTGGTCTTCCGCGTAAACCAAGCTACTCAGTCTCTTTTCTCCACCGAATTTTCCTACTGAGCTCTCCTCATACTATTATTCTTGACATCTCTGATTAGCATATAAATAGTCGCCTAGGCCATCTCTCCTTCGAATACCCTGGATCAGTTGGGGCTGGTCCCCGGCAGGTGGCGACCGAACAGGGACCTCAGGAGGCAATACTCAAAGAGCTGAGCAGACACGAACCACGCAATCAGCAGGCAATAAGCATGGAGCTCAGCAGTGACGAATCATGCTGCTCAACTGGCAATAATCAAGCACGTGACCAGGCAGGAATCACGCAGCTCAGCTGGCAATTGTCAAGCAGATGAGCCGACAGGAATCACGCAGCTCAGCTGGCAATTGTCATGCAGATGAGCCGGCAGGAATCACGCAGCTCAGCAGGCCCTGATCACGTGACTCTGCAGGCACTGATCACGTGGCTGATCAAGTCCAGATCACGTGACTGAGCATGCACTGATCACGTGGCTATCATGCACTGATGACGTGACTGCGCATGCACTGATGACGTGGCTGATCGGGCACTGATCACATGGCTCATCATGCACTGATCACGTGTTTATCAGGCAATGATCAGTGACTGACAGGCGCTGATCATGGGACTGTGCACGCACTGATCACGTGGCTATCATGCACTGATCACGTGACTGCGCATGCACTGATGACGTGGCTGTTCGGGCACTGATCACGTGTTTATCAGGCAGTGATCAGTGACTGACAGGCGCTGATCAGGGGACTGTGCACGCACTGATCAGGTGGCTGATCAGGAACTGACCACCTGACCGCGCATGCAGTGATCACGTGGCTGGTCGTTCACTGATCACGTGTTTATCATACGGTGATCCCGTGACTGAGAGGCGCTGATCACGTGACTGTGCCGTCAGTGATCACGTGGCTGAGCAGGCACTGATATCGTGACTGAGCATGCACTGATCATGTGCCGGGAGCCGGGGAGGCATTCCACTCTGGACAAAGGTCATGAGGAAGGAGGCTCGGCATACGCAAATGCGGGATCGAGCCTCAGGAGTCCACCCGGATATTCTCGAGCATCTCCCCCCCAAAAAACCGGAGTCTGCCTACTGTATTGCTTTGTGCTCTCACCTGTGATTTCACTGGGGGCTGTCCCCCACCACCATCTCGCTCTCTCTGTCAAAGAGTTAACTTACAGCTCCAATTCATAAAGTTCCTTGTCATTCTTCCCTTTAACTTCCAGCTGAGTCTCCATCTGGAGCGCGGAACCCACCACGCTTACTAATTATGCCTGGGCTGCTAAGACCCACTCGACAAGGTGTCTAGAGTGAGGCACCTTTCGCTATTCGAGAGGGCGCCTGCGGCCTACGTAAGTGGTGCAAACTTCTTGTCTTGAAGTTTGATTGGTCTTCCGCGTAAGCCAAGCTACTCAGTCTCTTTTCTCCACCGAATTTTCCTACTGAGCTCTCCTCATACTATTATTCTTGACATCTCTGATTAGCATATAAATAGTCGCCTAGGCCATCTGTCCTTCGAATACCCTGGATCAGTTGGGGCTGGTCCCCGGCAGGTGGCGACCGAACAGGGACCTCAGGAGGCAATACTCAAAGAGCTGAGCAGACACGAACCACGCAATCAGCAGGCAATAAGCATGGAGCTCAGCAGTGACGAATCATGCTGCTCAACTGGCAATAATCAAGCACGTGACCAGGCAGGAATCACGCAGCTCAGCAGGCAATTGTCAAGCAGATGAGCCGACAGGAATCACGCAGCTCAGCTGGCAATTGTCAAGCAATGAGCCGGCAGAATCCAGCAGCTCAGCAGGCCCTGATCACGTGGACTCTACAGGCAGCTGATCACGTGGACTGATCAAGTCCAGAATCAGACATTGACTGAGAGCATGCACTGATCACGTGCTATCATGCACTGATGACGTGACTGTGCATGCACGTGATGACGTGGCTGTTCGGCCACTGATCACGTGTTTATCAGGCAGTGATCAGTGACTGACAGGCGCAGATCAGGGGACTGATGCACCGCACTGATCAGGTGGCTGATCAGGAACTGACCGCTCTGACCGGGCATGCAGTGATCACGTGGCTGGTCGTTCACTGATCACGTGTTTATCATACGTGATCACGGACTGAGAGGCGCTGATCACGTGAACTGTGCCGTCATGATCACCCCCCGTATATAAGTCCTGGGCTCAGCCAACGTACGA
>NW_020190568.1:0-32157 GCF_002263795.3 Bos taurus
ATCTCGTTGCTATCATGCAAGGTTCACATGCAGATCATGTAATGATCACGTAGCTACCATGTACTGGTCACGTGATCATGCACTGATCACATGATCTGCACTGATCACGTGGACTGATCATACACTGATCACGTGACTGATCATGCACTTCACGTGGCTGATCATGCAATGATCACTACTACCATGTACTGGTCACGACTGATCTGCACTAATCACGTATGATCATGCACTGATCACGTGGCTGATCATGCAATGATCATGTAGCTACCATGTAATGGTCACGTGACTGATCATGCACTAATCACGTAATTGATCATGCACTGATCACGTGGCTGATCATGCACTAATCACGTGACGGGTCATGCACTGATCACGTGGCTGATCATGCACTGATCACGTGACTGATCATGCACACATCACGTGGCTATCATGCACTGCTCACGTGGCTGGTCATGCAATGATCACGTAGCTACCATATACTGGTCACGTGACTGATCATGCACAGATCACGTAAATGATCATGCATTGTTCAGTTGACTGATCATGTACTGATCACGTGACTGATCACGCACTGATCACGTGGCTATCATGCACTGCTCACGTGGCTGATCATGCAATGATCACGTAGCAACCATGTACTGGTCACGTGACTGACCATGCACTGATCACGTAATTAATCCTGCATTGATCACCTGACTCATCATGCACTGATCACGTGGCTGATCACACACGTATCACGTGACTGATCATGCACTGATCACGTGGCTATCATGCAGTGATCACGTGGCTATCATGCACAGATCACATGGCTGATCATGCAATGATCACGTAGCTACCATATACTGGTCACGTGACTGATCATGCTCAGATCACGTAAATGATCATGCACTGTTCAGTTGACTGATCATGTACTGATCACGTGACTGATCATGCACTGATCACGTGGCTGATCACACACTGTTTCATGTAACTGATCATGCCACTGATCACGTGGATATTCTGCACTGATCACGTGGCTGAACATGCACTGTCACGTGGCTTACCACACACCTGTCACGTGACTGATCATGCACTGATCACGTGGCACTCATGCCACTGATCACGTGGCTGATCATACTCTGCTCACGTTCCTGATCATGCACACATCACGTGGCTATCATGCACTTCATCACCTGGCTGATCATGCAATGTTCACGTAGCTACCATATACTGGTCACGTGACTGATCATGCTCAGATCACGTAAATGATCATGCACTGTTCAGTTGACTGATCATTACTGATCACGTGACTGATCATTGCACTGATCACGTGGCTATCATGCACTGCTCACGTGGCTGATCATGCCAATGATCACGTAGCAACCATGTAACTGGTCACGTGACTGATCATGCACTGATCACGTAATTAATCCTGCACTGATCACCTGACTCATCATGCACTGATCACGTGGCTGATCACACACGTATCACGTGACTGATCATGCACTGATCACGTGGCTATCATGCACTAATCACGTGGATAAACATACACTGATCATGTGACAGATCATGCAGTGATCACGCGGCTATCATGCACTGCTCACGTGGCTGACCATGCAATGATCACGTAGCTACCATGTACTGGTCACGTGAGTGATCATGCACTGAGCACGTAATTGATCATACACTGATCAGGTGACTTATCATGCACTGTTCACGTGACTGATCATGCAACTGATCACGTTGCTATCATGCAAGGTTCACATGGCAGATAATGTAATGATCACGTAGCTACCATGTACTGGTCACGTGACTATCATGCACTGATCACGTAATTGATCATGCACTGATCACGTGGCTGATCATACACTGATCACGTGACTGATCATGCACTGATCACGTGGCTGATCATGCAATGATCACGTAGCTACCATGTACTTGTCACGTGACTGATCATGCACTAATCACGTAATTGATCATGCACTGATCACGTGGCTGATCATGCACTAATCACGTGACGGGTCATGCACTGATCACGTGGCTGATCATGCACTGATCACGTGACTGATCATGCCACATCACGTGGCTATCATGCACTGCTCACGTGGCTGGTCATGCAATGATCACGTCGCTACCATATACTGGTCACGTGACTGATCATGCACAGATCACGTAAATGATCATGCACTGTTCCCGTGACTGATCATGTACTGATCACGTGACTGATCATGCACTGATCACGTGGCTATCATGCTCTCCTCAAGTGGGTGATCATGCAATGATCACGTAGCAACCATGTACTGGTCACCTGACTGATCATGCACTGATCATGTAATTGATCCAGCACTGATCACGTGGCTCATCATGCACTGATCCCGTGACTGATCA
This sequence comes from Bos taurus, assembly GCF_002263795.3. NCBI lineage: Eukaryota > Metazoa > Chordata > Mammalia > Artiodactyla > Bovidae > Bos > Bos taurus. The sequence continues at coordinate 2,368 of NW_020190568.1, forward strand.
TGCACTGATCACGGTGGCTATCATGCACTGATCACTTGGCTGGTCATACACTGATCACGCAGCTACCATGTACTCGTCACGTGACTGATCATGCACTGATGATGTAATTGATCATGCACTGATCATGTGGCTGATCATGCACTGATCACTTAACTGATCATGCACTGATCACGTGACTTATCATGCACTGATCACGTGGCTTTAATGCACTGATCACATGGCTGGGCATACACTGATCACGTGCCTGGTCATGCACAGATTACATGACTGATCATGCACTGATCACGTCACAGATCATGCACTGATCACCTGGCTATCATGCACTACTCACGTGGCTGATCATGCAATGATCATGTAGCTACCATGTACCGGTCACGTGACAGATCATACACCCATCAGGTGACTGATCATGCACTGATAACGTGGCTATCATGCACTGTTCACGTGGCTGATCATACACTGATCACCTGCCTGGTCATGCACAGATCACGTGACTAATCATGAACTGATCACGTAGCAATCATTCACTGATCACCTGGCTGATCATGCACTGATCACGTGGCTATCATGCAATGATCACGTGGCTATCATGCACTGATCACGTGGCTGATCATGCACTGATACCGTGACTGAGCATGGACTGATCACATGACTATCATGTAGTGATCACGTGACTTAATGGCGCTGACCATGTGACTGATCATGCGCTGAGCATGTTTGCTATCATACACTGATCATGTGCCTCTGGAGGCAATAAACAAAAGAGCTGAGTAGGCATGAAATCAAAGAGTCAGCAGGCCAATAATCATGGAACTCAGCTGTGAGGAATCATCTGGCTCAGCTGGCAATAATCAAGCAGCTGAGCAGGCAGGAATTACACCAGCACAGCTGGCAATTGTCAAGCAGATGACAGGAAGGAATCGTGCAGCTCAGCTGGCAATTGTGAGCAGATGAGCAGACAGTAATCACGCAGCTCAGCAGTCCCTGATCACGTGACTGAGCATGCACTGTCACGTGGCTGATCATACACTGATCACGTGATTGATCAAGCACTGATCACTTGGATATCATGCACTGATCACGTGGCTGATCATACACTGCTCACGTAACTGATCATGCACTGATCACGTAATTTGATTCATGCACTTGATCACGTGGCTGATTCATGTAATGATCACGGTAGTCTACCATGTACCTGGTCCCGGTGAGTGATCATGCACTGATCACGTTAATTATCATTCACTGATTCACGTGGCTGGATTCATGCCACTGAACACGTTGACTGATCATGCACAGATCACGTGAACTGATCATGCACTGATCAGCGTGGGCTATCTGGCACTGCACACGTGGCTTGATCATGCAGTGATTCACGGCAGCTACCCATTGTACTGGTCCACATGACTGTTCATGCACTGATTCACGTAAATGGTTCATGCACTTGATCACCTGGCTTTATCATGCATTCATTTCATGTGGACTGATCATGTGCTGATCCATGGTTTGGTGTCACAGCACTGATTCATATGCATTTGGAGGGCTAATGAAACAAAGAGCTGAGTAGGGCCAGGAATCAGTCAGCAGGCTATAATCATGGAAACTCAGCTCTGAGAAATCGATGCTGCTCAGCTGGCAATAATCAAGTAGAATGAGCAGGCAGGAATTATGCAGCACAGGTGGCAATTGTCAAGGAGATGACAGACAGGAATCGTTACAGCTCAGCTGGCAATTGTCAAGCAGATGAGCAGACAGTAATCACGCAGCTCAGCAGGCCCTGAACACGTGGACTGAGCATGCACTGTTCACGTCGCTGATCACACACCTATCACGTGAATGATCATGCACTGATCACGTGGCTCTCATGCACTGATCACGTGATTGCGCCATGCACTGACCACGTAATTGTATGCACTGCTCACGTGGCTATCATGCACTGATGACGTGGCTGATCATGCACTATCATGTGACTGATCATGCACTGGATCACGTAGCTACCATGTACTGGTCACGTGAGTGATCATGCACTGAGCACGTAGTTGATGCATAACACTGATCAGGTGACTTATCATGCACTGAATCACGTGGCTAATCATACACTGTTCACGATGTCTGACCATGCACTGATCACGTGGCTGATCAACACTGCTCACGTAACTGATCATGCACTGATCACGTAATTGATCATGCACTGATCGCGTGGGCTGATCATGTAATGAATCACGTAGCTACCATGTTTACTTAGGTCCCGTGAGTGATCATGCACTGATCACGTAATGATCATTCACTGATCACGTGGCTGATCATGCACTGAACACGTGACTGATCATGCTACAGATCACGTGACTGATCATGCACTGATCACGTGGCTATCCATGCCACTGCTCACGGGCCTGATCATGCAGTGATCACGCAGCTACCAGGTACTGGTCACATGACTGATCATGCACTGATCACGTAATTGATCATGGGGCTTGATCACCTGGCTTTCATGCATTCATCATGTGACTGATCATGTGCTGATCATGTTTGGTGTCACACACTGATCATGTGCATTCTGGAGGCAATGAAAAAAAGAGCTGAGTAGGCAGGAATCAGTCAGCAGGCTATAATCATGGAACTCAGCTCTGAGAAATCATGCTGCTCAGCTGGCAATAATCAAGTAGATGAGCAGGCAGGAATTATGTAGCACAGGTGGCAATTGTCAAGGAGATGACAGACAGGAATCGTACAGCTCAGCTGGCAATTGTCAAGCAGATGAGCAGACAGTAATCACGCCGCTCAGTCAGGCCCTGATCACTGTGACTGAGCATGCACTGTTCACGTCGCTGATCACACACCTATCACGTGAATGATCATGCACTGATCACGTGGCTCTCATGCACTGATCACGTGATTGCGCATGCACTGACCACGTAATTGTATGCACTGCTCACGTGGCTATCATGCACTTGATGACGTGGCTGATCATGCACTTTTCATGTGACTGATCATGCACTGATCACGTAGCTATCTTGCAACTGATCACTTGGCTGATCATACCACTCATCACGGGACTGATCGTGCACTGATTATGGCGCTATCAGGCATTGACTACATGACTCCACCTGCACTGATCACGTGGATGATCATGCACTGATCACGTGACTGACCATGGCACTGATCACGTGACTGATCATGCACTGATCACGTGGCTGATCATGCACTGATCACGTGGCTATCACGCACTGCTCACGTGGCTGATCATGCAATGATCACGTAGCTACCATGTACTGGTCACGTGAATGATCATGCACTGATCACGTAAATTGATCATGCACTGGTCATGTGGCTGATCATGCACTGATCACGTGGCTATCATGCACTGATCTCTTGGCTGGTCATACTGATCACGTGCCTCGTCGTGCACTGATCACGTGGGCTGATCATGCACTGATCACGTGACTGATCATGCACTGATCACGTGGCTATCATGCAGTGATCACGTGGCTATTCATGCACAGATCACATGGCTGATCATGCAATGATCACGTAGCTACCATATACTGGTCACGTGACTGATCATACACTGTTCACCTGTCTGACCATGCACTGCTCACGGTGGCTGATCACACACTGTTCATGGAACTGATCATGCACTGATCACGTGGATATCATGCATTGATCACGTGGCTGAACATGCATTGTTCACGTGGCTTACCAACACACCTGTCACGTGACTGATCATGCACTGATCACGTGGCTGATCATACTCTGCTCACGTACCTGATCATGCACACATCACGTGGCTATCATGCACTTCTCACCTGGCTGGTCATGCAATGTTCACGTAGCTACCATATACTGGTCACGTGACTGATCATGCTCAGATCACGTAAATGATCATGCACTGTTCAGTTGACTGATCATGTACTGATCACGTGACTGATCATGCACTGATCACGTGGCTATCATGCACTGCTCACGTGGCTGATCATGCAATGATCACGTAGCAACCATGTACTGGTCACGTGACTGATCATGCACTGATCACGTAATTAATCCTGCACTGATCACCTGACTCATCATGCACTGATCACGTGGCTGATCACACACGTATCACGTGACTGATCATGCACTGATCACGTGGCTATCATGCACTAATCACGTGGATAAACATACACTGATCATGTGACAGATCATGCAGTGATCACGCGGCTATCATGCACTGCTCACGTGGCTGACCATGCAATGATCACGTAGCTACCATGTACTGGTCACGTGAGTGATCATGCACTGAGCACGTAATTGATCATACACTGATCAGGTGACTTATCATGCACTGTTCACGTGACTGATCATGCACTGATCACGTGACTGATCATGCACTGATCTCGTTGCTATCATGCAAGGTTCACATGGCAGATCATGTAATGATCACGTAGCTACCATGTACTGGTCACGTGACTATCATGCACTGATCACTTAATTGATCATGCACTGATCACGTGGCTGATCATACACTGATCACGTGACTGATCATGCACTGATCACGTGGCTGATCATGCAATGATCACGTAGCTACCATGTACTGGTCACGTGACTGATCATGCACTAATCACGTAATTGATCATGCACTGATCACGTGGCTGATCATGCAATGATCATGTAGCTACCATGTAATGGTCACGTGACTGATCATGCACTAATCACGTAATTGATCATGCACTGATCACGTGGCTGATCATGCACTAATCACGTGACTGGTCATGCACTGATCACGTGGTTGATCATGCACTGATCACGTGACTGATCATGCACACATCACGTGGCTATCATGCACTGCTCACGTGGCTGGTCATGCAATGTTCACGTCGCTACCATATACTGGTCACCTGACTGATCATGCACAGATCACGTAAATGATCATGCACTGTTCCCGTGACTGATCATGTACTGATCACGTGACTGATCATGCACTGATCACATGGCTATCATGCTCTCCTCAAGTGGGTGATCATGCAATGATCATGTAGCAACCATGTACTGGTCACCTGAGTGATCATGCACTGATCATGTAATTGATCCAGCACTGATCACGTGGCTCATCATGCACTGATCCCGTGACTGATCATGCACTGATCACGTGGCTATCATGCACTGATCACTTGGCTGGTCATACACTGATCACGCAGCTACCATATACTCGTCACGTGACTGATCATGCACTGATGACGTAATTGATCATGCACTGATCATGTGGCTGATCATGCACTGATCACTTAACTGATCATGCACTGATCACGTGACTTATCATGCACTGATCACGTGGCTTTAATGCACTGATCACATGGCTGGTCATACACTGATCACGTGCCTGGTCATGCACAGATTACATGACTGATCATGCACTGATCACGTCACAGATCATGCACTGATCACCTGGCTATCATGCACTACTCACGTGGCTGATCATGCACTGATCACGTGGCTATCATGCACTGGTCACGTGACAGATCATACACTGATCACCTGCCTGGTCATGCACAGATCACGTGACTAATCATGAACTGATCACGTAGCAATCATTCACTGATCACCTGGCTGATCATGCACTGATCACGTGGCTATCATGCAATGATCACGTGGCTATCATGCACTGATCACGTGGCTGATCATGCACTGATACCGTGACTGAGCATGGACTGATCACATGACTATCATGTAGTGATCACGTGACTTAATGGCGCTGACCATGTGACTGATCATGCGCTGAGCATGTTTGCTATCATACACTGATCATGTGCCTCTGGAGGCAATAAACAAAGAGCTGAGTAGGCATGAATCAAACAGTCAGCAGGCAATAATCATGGAACTCAGCTGTGAGGAATCATGCTGCTCAGCTGGCAATAATCAAGCAGCTGAGCAGGCAGGAATTACACAGCACAGCTGGCAATTGTCAAGCAGATGACAGGCAGGAATCGTGCAGCTCAGCTGGCAATTGTCAAGCAGATGAGCAGACAGTAATCACGCAGCTCAGCAGTCCCTGATCACGTGACTGAGCATGCACTGTTCACCTGGCTGATCATACACTGATCACGTGATTGATCAAGCACTGTTCACTTGGATATCATGCACTGATCACGTGGCTAATCATACACTGTTCACGTGTCTGACCATGCACTGATCACGTGGCTGATCATACACTGCTCACGTAACTGATCATGCACTGATCACGTAATTGATCATGCACTGATCACGTGGCTGATCATGTAATGATCACGTAGCTACCATGTACTGGTCCCGTGAGTGACCATGCACTGATCACGTAATTGATCATTCACTGATCACGTGGCTGATCATGCACTGAACACGTGACTGATCATGCACAGATCACGTGACTGATCATGCACTGATCACGTGGCTATCATGCACTGCTCACGTGGCTGATCATGCAGTGATCACGCAGCTACCATGTACTGGTCACATGACTGATCTTGCACTGACCACGTAATTGATCATGCACTGATCACCTGGCTTATCATGCATTCATCATGTGACTGATCATGTGCTGATCATGTTTGGTGTCACACACTGATCATGTGCATCTGGAGGCAATGAACAAAGAGCTGAGTAGGCAGGAATCAGTCAGCAGGCTATAATCATGGAACTCAGCTCTGAGAAATCATGCTGCTCAGCTGGCAATAATCAAGTAGATGAGCAGGCAGGAATTATGCAGCACAGGTGGCAATTGTCAAGCAGATGACAGACAGGAATCGTACAGCTCAGCTGGCAATTGTCAAGCAGATGAGCAGACAGTAATCACGCAGCTCAGCAGGCCCTGAACACGTGACTGAGCGTGCACTGTTCACGTCGCTGATCACACACCTATCACGTGAATGATCATGCACTGATCACGTGGCTCTCATGCACTGATCACGTGATTGCGCATGCACTGACCACGTAATTGTATGCACTGCTCACGTGGCTATCATGCACTGATGACGTGGCTGATCATGCACTTAACATGTGACTGATCATGCACTGATCACGTGACTGATCATGCACTGATCACGTGGCTATCATGCACTGCTCACGTGGCTGATCATGCACTGATCACGTGGCTGATCATACACTGATCACGTGACTGATCATGCACTGATCACGTGACTGATCATGCACTGATCACGTGGCTATCATGCACTGCTCACGTGGCTGATCATGCACTGATCACGTGGCTGATCATACACTGATCACGTGACTGATCATGCACTGATCACGTGACTGATCATGCACTGATCACGTGGCTATCATGCACTGATCACTTGGCTGGTCATACTGATCACGTGCCTCGTCATGCACTGATCACGTGGCTGATCATGCACTGATCACGTGACTGATCATGCACTGATCACGTGGCTATCATGCAGTGATCACGTGGCTATCATGCACAGATCACATGGCTGATCATGCAATGATCACCTAGCTACCATATACTGGTCACGTGACTGATCATACACTGTTCACCTGTCTGACCATGCACTGCTCACGTGGCTGATCACACACTGTTCATGTAACTGATCATGCACTGATCAGGTGGATATCATGCATTGATCACGTGGCTGAACATGCACTGTTCACGTGGCTTACCACACACCTGTCACGTGACTGATCATGCACTGATCACGTGGCACTCATGCACTGATCACGTGGCTGATCATACTCTGCTCACGTAACTGATCATGCACACATCACGTGGCTATCATGCACTTCTCACCTGGCTGGTCATGCAATGTTCACGTAGCTACCATATACTGGTCACGTGACTGATCATGCTCAGATCACGTAAATGATCATGCACTGTTCAGTTGACTGATCATGTACTGATCACGTGACTGATCACGCACTGATCACGTGGCTATCATGCTCTCCTCAAGTGGGTGATCATGCAATGATCACGTAGCAACCATGTACTGGTCACCTGACTGATCATGCACTGATCATGTAATTGATCCAGCACTGATCACGTGGCTCATCATGCACTGATCCCGTGACTGATCATGCACTGATCACGTGGCTATCATGCACTGATCACTTGGCTGGTCATACACTGATCACGCAGCTACCATGTACTCGTCACGTGACTGATCATGCACTGATGATGTAATTGATCATGCACTGATCATGTGGCTGATCATGCACTGATCACTTAACTGATCATGCACTGATCACGTGACTTATCATGCACTGATCACGTGGCTTTAATGCACTGATCACATGGCTGGGCATACACTGATCACGTGCCTGGTCATGCACAGATTACATGACTGATCATGCACTGATCACGTCACAGATCATGCACTGATCACCTGGCTATCATGCACTACTCACGTGGCTGATCATGCAATGATCATGTAGCTACCATGTACCGGTCACGTGACAGATCATACACCCATCAGGTGACTGATCATGCACTGATCACGTGGCTATCATGCACTGTTCACGTGGCTGATCATACACTGATCACCTGCCTGGTCATGCACAGATCACGTGACTAATCATGAACTGATCACGTAGCAATCATTCACTGATCACCTGGCTGATCATGCACTGATCACGTGGCTATCATGCAATGATCACGTGGCTATCATGCACTGATCACGTGGCTGATCATGCACTGATACCGTGACTGAGCATGGACTGATCACATGACTATCATGTAGTGATCACGTGACTTAATGGCGCTGACCATGTGACTGATCATGCGCTGAGCATGTTTGCTATCATACACTGATCATGTGCCTCTGGAGGCAATAAACAAAGAGCTGAGTAGGCATGAATCAAACAGTCAGCAGGCAATAATCATGGAACTCAGCTGTGAGGAATCATGCTGCTCAGCTGGCAATAATCAAGCAGCTGAGCAGGCAGGAATTACACAGCACAGCTGGCAATTGTCAAGCAGATGACAGGAAGGAATCGTGCAGCTCAGCTGGCAATTGTCGAGCAGATGAGCAGACAGTAATCACGCAGCTCAGCAGTCCCTGATCACGTGACTGAGCATGCACTGTTCACGTGGCTGATCATACACTGATCACGTGATTGATCAAGCACTGATCACTTGGATATCATGCACTGATCACGTGGCTGATCATACACTGCTCACGTAACTGATCATGCACTGATCACGTAATTGATCATGCACTGATCACGTGGCTGATCATGTAATGATCACGTAGCTACCATGTACTGGTCCCGTGAGTGATCATGCACTGATCACGTAATTGATCATTCACTGATCACGTGGCTGATCATGCACTGAACACGTGACTGATCATGCACAGATCACGTGACTGATCATGCACTGATCACGTGGCTATCATGCACTGCTCACGTGGCTGATCATGCAGTGATCACGCAGCTACCATGTACTGGTCACATGACTGATCATGCACTGATCACGTAATGGATCATGCACTGATCACCTGGCTTATCATGCATTCATCATGTGACTGATCATGTGCTGATCATGTTTGGTGTCACACACTGATCATATGCATTTGGAGGCAATGAACAAAGAGCTGAGTAGGCAGGAATCAGTCAGCAGGCTATAATCATGGAACTCAGCTCTGAGAAATCATGCTGCTCAGCTGGCAATAATCAAGTAGATGAGCAGGCAGGAATTATGCAGCACAGGTGGCAATTGTCAAGGAGATGACAGACAGGAATCGTACAGCTCAGCTGGCAATTGTCAAGCAGATGAGCAGACAGTAATCACGCAGCTCAGCAGGCCCTGAACACGTGACTGAGCATGCACTGTTCACGTCGCTGATCACACACCTATCACGTGAATGATCATGCACTGATCACGTGGCTCTCATGCACTGATCACGTGATTGCGCATGCACTGACCACGTAATTGTATGCACTGCTCACGTGGCTATCATGCACTGATGACGTGGCTGATCATGCACTTATCATGTGACTGATCATGCACTGATCATGTAGCTATCTTGCACTGATCACTTGGCTGATCATACACTCATCACGGGACTGATCGTGCACTGATTATGGCGCTATCATGCATTGACTACATGACTCCACATGCACTGATCACGTGGATGATCATGCACTGATCACGTGACTGACCATGCACTGATCACGTGACTGATTATGCACTGATCACGTGGCTGATCATGCACTGATCACGTGGCTATCACGCACTGCTCATGTGGCTGATCATGCAATGATCACGTAGCTACCATGTACTGGTCACGTGAATGATCATGCACTGATCACGTAATTGATCATGCACTGGTCATGTGGCTGATCATGCACTGATCACGTGGCTGATCATACACTGATCACGTGACTGATCATGCACTGATCACGTGACTGATCATGCACTGATCACGTGGCTATCATGCACTGATCACTTGGCTGGTCATACTGATCACGTGCCTCGTCATGCACTGATCACGTGGCTGATCATGCACTGATCACGTGACTGATCATGCACTGATCACGTGGCTATCATGCAGTGATCACGTGGCTATCATGCACAGATCACATGGCTGATCATGCAATGATCACCTAGCTACCATATACTGGTCACGTGACTGATCATACACTGTTCACCTGTCTGACCATGCACTGCTCACGTGGCTGATCACACACTGTTCATGTAACTGATCATGCACTGATCAGGTGGATATCATGCATTGATCACGTGGCTGAACATGCACTGTTCACGTGGCTTACCACACACCTGTCACGTGACTGATCATGCACTGATCACGTGGCACTCATGCACTGATCACGTGGCTGATCATACTCTGCTCACGTAACTGATCATGCACACATCACGTGGCTATCATGCACTTCTCACCTGGCTGGTCATGCAATGTTCACGTAGCTACCATATACTGGTCACGTGACTGATCATGCTCAGATCACGTAAATGATCATGCACTGTTCAGTTGACTGATCATGTACTGATCACGTGACTGATCACGCACTGATCACGTGGCTATCATGCACTGCTCACGTGGCTGATCATGCAATGATCACGTAGCAACCATGTACTGGTCACGTGACTGACCATGCACTGATCACGTAATTAATCCTGCATTGATCACCTGACTCATCATGCACTGATCACGTGGCTGATCACACACGTATCACGTGACTGATCATGCACTGATCACGTGGCTATCATGCAGTGATCAAGTGGCTATCATGCACAGATCACATGGCTGATCATGCAATGATCACGTAGCTACCATATACTGCTCACGTGACTGATCATACACTGTTCACCTGTCTGACCATGCACTGCTCACGTGGCTGATCACACACTGTTCATGTAACTGATCATGCACTGATCACGTGGATATCATGCACTGATCACGTGGCTGAACATGCACTGTTCACGTGGCTTACCACACACCTGTCACGTGACTGATCATGCACTGATCACGTGGCACTCATGCACTGATCACGTGGCTGATCATACTCTGCTCACGTAACTGATCATGCACACATCACGTGGCTATCATGCACTTCTCACCTGGCTGGTCATGCAATGTTCACGTAGCTACCATATACTGGTCACGTGACTGATCATGCTCAGATCACGTAAATGATCATGCACTGTTCAGTTGACTGATCATGTACTGATCACGTGACTGATCATGCACTGATCACGTGGCTATCATGCACTGCTCACGTGGCTGATCATGCAATGATCACGTAGCAACCATGTACTGGTCACGTGACTGATCATGCACTGATCACGTAATTAATCCTGCACTGATCACCTGACTCATCATGCACTGATCACGTGGCTGATCACACACGTATCACGTGACTGATCATGCACTGATCACGTGGCTATCATGCACTAATCACGTGGATAAACATACACTGATCATGTGACAGATCATGCAGTGATCACGCGGCTATCATGCACTGCTCACGTGGCTGACCATGCAATGATCACGTAGCTACCATGTACTGGTCACGTGAGTGATCATGCACTGAGCACGTAATTGATCATACACTGATCAGGTGACTTATCATGCACTGTTCACGTGACTGATCATGCACTGATCACGTGACTGATCATGCACTGATCTCGTTGCTATCATGCAAGGTTCACATGGCAGATCATGTAATGATCACGTAGCTACCATGTACTGGTCACGTGACTATCATGCACTGATCACGTAATTGATCATGCACTGATCACGTGGCTGATCATACACTGATCACGTGACTGATCATGCACTGATCACGTGGCTGATCATGCAATGATCACGTAGCTACCATGTACTGGTCACGTGACTGATCATGCACTAATCACGTAATTGATCATGCACTGATCACGTGGCTGATCATACACTAATCACGTGACGGGTCATGCACTGATCACGTGGCTGATCATGCACTGATCACGTGACTGATCATGCACACATCACGTGGCTATCATGCACTGCAAACGTGGCTGGTCATGCAATGATCACGTAGCTACCATATACTGGTCACGTGACTGATCATGCACAGATCACGTAAATGATCATGCACTGTTCCCGTGACTGATCATGTACTGATCACGTGACTGATCATGCACTGATCACGTGGCTATCATGCTCTCCTCAAGTGGGTGATCATGCAATGATCACGTAGCAACCATGTACTGGTCACCTGACTGATCATGCACTGATCATGTAATTGATCCAGCACTGATCACGTGGCTCATCATGCACTGATCCCGTGACTGATCATGCACTGATCACGTGGCTATCATGCACTGATCACTTGGCTGGTCATACACTGGTCACGCAGCTACCATGTACTGGTTACGTGACTGATCATGCACTGATGACGTAATTGATCATGCACTGATCATGTGGCTGATCATGCACTGATCACTTAACTGATCATGCACTGATCACGTGACTTATCATGCACTGATCACGTGGCTTTAATTCACTGATCACATGGCTGGTCATACACTGATCACGTGCCTGGTCATGCACAGATTACATGACTGATCATGCACTGATCACGTCACAGATCATGCACTGATCACTTGGCTATCATGCACTACTCACGTGGCTGATCATGCAATGATCATGTAGCTACCATGTACCGGTCACGTGACAGATCATACACCCATCAGGTGACTGATCATGCACTGATCACGTGGCTATCAAGCACTGTTCACGTGGCTGATCATACACTGATCACCTGCCTGGTCATGCACAGATCACGTGACTAATCATGAACTGATCACGTAGCAATCATTCAATGATCACCTGGCTGATCATGCACTGATCACGTGGCTATCATGCAATGATCACGTGGCTATCATGCACTGATCACGTGGCTGATCATGCACTGATACCGTGACTGAGCATGGACTGATCACATGACTATCATGTAGTGATCACGTGACTTAATGGCGCTGACCATGTGACTGATCATGCGCTGAGCATGTTTGCTATCATACACTGATCATGTGCCTCTGGAGGCAATAAACAAAGAGCTGAGTAGGCATGAATCAAACAGTCAGCAGGCAATAATCATGGAACTCAGCTGTGAGGAATCATGCTGCTCAGCTGGCAATAATCAAGCAGCTGAACAGGCAGGAATTACACAGCACAGCTGGCAATTGTCAAGCAGATGACAGGCAGGAATCGTGCAGCTCAGCTGGCAATTGTCAAGCAGATGAGCAGACAGTAATCACGCAGCTCAGCAGTCCCTGATCACGTGACTGAGCATGCACTGTTCACCTGGCTGATCATACACTGATCACGTGATTGATCAAGCACTGATCACTTGGATATCATGCACTGATCACGTGGCTAATCATACACTGTTCACATGTCTGACCATGCACTGATCACGTGGCTGATCATACACTGCTCACGTAACTGATCATGCACTGATCACGTAATTGATCATGCACTGATCACGTGGCTGATCATGTAATGATCACGTAGCTACCATGTACTGGTCCCGTGAGTGATCATGCACTGATCACGTAATTGATCATTCACTGATCACGTGGCTGATCATGCACTGAACACGTGACTGATCATGCACAGATCACGTGACTGATCATGCACTGATCACGTGGCTACCATGCACTGCTCACGTGGCTGATCATGCAGTGATCACGCAGCTACCATGTACTGGTCACATGACTGATCATGCACTGATCACGTAATTGATCATGGGCTGATCACCTGGCTTATCATGCATTCATCATGTGACTGATCATGTGCTGATCATGTTTGGTGTCACACACTGATCATGTGCATCTGGAGGCAATGAAAAAAGAGCTGAGTAGGCAGGAATCAGTCAGCAGGCTATAATCATGGAACTCAGCTCTGAGAAATCATGCTGCTCAGCTGGCAATAATCAAGTAGATGAGCAGGCAGGAATTATGCAGCACAGGTGGCAATTGTCAAGGAGATGACAGACAGGAATCGTACAGCTCAGCTGGCAATTGTCAAGCAGATGAGCAGACAGTAATCACGCAGCTCAGCAGGCCCTGATCACGTGACTGAGCATGCACTGTTCACGTCGCTGATCACACACCTATCACGTGAATGATCATGCACTGATCACGTGGCTCTCATGCACTGATCACGTGATTGCGCATGCACTGACCACGTAATTGTATGCACTGCTCACGTGGCTATCATGCACTGATGACGTGGCTGATCATGCACTTTTCATGTGACTGATCATGCACTGATCACGTAGCTATCTTGCACTGATCACTTGGCTGATCATACACTCATCACGGGACTGATCGTGCACTGATTATGGCGCTATCAGGCATTGACTACATGACTCCACCTGCACTGATCACGTGGATGATCATGCACTGATCACGTGACTGACCATGCACTGATCACGTGACTGATCATGCACTGATCACGTGGCTGATCATGCACTGATCACGTGGCTATCACGCACTGCTCACGTGGCTGATCATGCAATGATCACGTAGCTACCATGTACTGGTCACGTGAATGATCATGCACTGATCACGTAAATTGATCATGCACTGGTCATGTGGCTGATCATGCACTGATCACGTGGCTATCATGCACTGATCACTTGGCTGGTCATACTGATCACGTGCCTCGTCATGCACTGATCACGTGGCTGATCATGCACTGATCACGTGACTGATCATGCACTGATCACGTGGCTATCATGCAGTGATCACGTGGCTATCATGCACAGATCACATGGCTGATCATGCAATGATCACGTAGCTACCATATACTGGTCACGTGACTGATCATACACTGTTCACCTGTCTGACCATGCACTGCTCACGTGGCTGATCACACACTGTTCATGGAACTGATCATGCACTGATCACGTGGATATCATGCATTGATCACGTGGCTGAACATGCATTGTTCACGTGGCTTACCACACACCTGTCACGTGACTGATCATGCACTGATCACGTGGCTGATCATACTCTGCTCACGTACCTGATCATGCACACATCACGTGGCTATCATGCACTTCTCACCTGGCTGGTCATGCAATGTTCACGTAGCTACCATATACTGGTCACGTGACTGATCATGCTCAGATCACGTAAATGATCATGCACTGTTCAGTTGACTGATCATGTACTGATCACGTGACTGATCATGCACTGATCACGTGGCTATCATGCACTGCTCACGTGGCTGATCATGCAATGATCACGTAGCAACCATGTACTGGTCACGTGACTGATCATGCACTGATCACGTAATTAATCCTGCACTGATCACCTGACTCATCATGCACTGATCACGTGGCTGATCACACACGTATCACGTGACTGATCATGCACTGATCACGTGGCTATCATGCACTAATCACGTGGATAAACATACACTGATCATGTGACAGATCATGCAGTGATCACGCGGCTATCATGCACTGCTCACGTGGCTGACCATGCAATGATCACGTAGCTACCATGTACTGGTCACGTGAGTGATCATGCACTGAGCACGTAATTGATCATACACTGATCAGGTGACTTATCATGCACTGTTCACGTGACTGATCATGCACTGATCTCGTTGCTATCATGCAAGGTTCACATGGCAGATCATGTAATGATCAGGTAGCTACCATGTACTGGTCACGTGACTATCATGCACTGATCACGTAATTGATCATGCACTGATCACGTGGCTGATCATACACTGATCACGTGACTGATCATGCACTGATCACGTGGCTGATCATGCAATGATCACGTAGCTACCATGTACTGGTCACGTGACTGATCATGCACTAATCACGTAATTGATCATGCACTGATCACGTGGCTGATCATGCAATGATCATGTAGCTACCATGTAATGGTCACGTGACTGATCATGCACTAATCACGTAATTGATCATGCACTGATCACGTGGCTGATCATGCACTAATCACGTGACTGGTCATGCACTGATCACGTGGTTGATCATGCACTGATCACTTGACTGATCATGCACACATCACGTGGCTATCATGCACTGCTCACGTGGCTGGTCATGCAATGTTCACGTCGCTACCATATACTGGTCACCTGACTGATCATGCACAGATCACGTAAATGATCATGCACTGTTCCCGTGACTGATCATGTACTGATCACGTGACTGATCATGCACTGATCACATGGCTATCATGCTCTCCTCAAGTGGGTGATCATGCAATGATCATGTAGCAACCATGTACTGGTCACCTGACTGATCATGCACTGATCATGTAATTGATCCAGCACTGATCACGTGGCTCATCATGCACTGATCATGTAGCTACCATGTAATGGTCACGTGACTGATCATGCACTAATCACGTAATTGATCATGCACTGATCACGTGGCTGATCATGCACTAATCACGTGACTGGTCATGCACTGATCACGTGGTTGATCATGCACTGATCACGTGGCTGATCATACACTGATCACGTGACTGATCATGCACTGATCACGTGGCTGATCATGCAATGATCACGTAGCTACCATGTACTGGTCACGTGACTGATCATGCACTAATCACGTAATTGATCATGCACTGATCACGTGGCTGATCATGCAATGATCATGTAGCTACCATGTAATGGTCACGTGACTGATCATGCACTAATCACGTAATTGATCATGCACTGATCACGTGGCTGATCATGCACTAATCACGTGACTGGTCATGCACTGATCACGTGGTTGATCATGCACTGATCACTTGACTGATCATGCACACATCACGTGGCTATCATGCACTGCTCACGTGGCTGGTCATGCAATGTTCACGTCGCTACCATATACTGGTCACCTGACTGATCATGCACAGATCACGTAAATGATCATGCACTGTTCCCGTGACTGATCATGTACTGATCACGTGACTGATCATGCACTGATCACATGGCTATCATGCTCTCCTCAAGTGGGTGATCATGCAATGATCATGTAGCAACCATGTACTGGTCACCTGACTGATCATGCACTGATCATGTAATTGATCCAGCACTGATCACGTGGCTATCATGCACTGATCACTTGGCTGGTCATACACTGATCACGCAGCTACCATGTACTCGTCACGTGACTGATCATGCACTGATGACGTAATTGATCATGCACTGATCATGTGGCTGATCATGCACTGATCACTTAACTGATCATGCACTGATCACGTGACTTATCATGCACTGATCACGTGGCTTTAATGCACTGATCACATGGCTGGTCATACACTGATCACGTGCCTGGTCATGCACAGATTACATGACTGATCATGCACTGATCACGTCACAGATCATGCACTGATCACCTGGCTATCATGCACTACTCACGTGGCTGATCATGCAATGATCATGTAGCTACCATGTACCGGTCACGTGACAGATCATACACCCATCAGGTGACTGATCATGCACTGATCACGTGGCTATCATGCACTGTTCACGTGGCTGATCATACACTGATCACCTGCCTGGTCATGCACAGATCACGTGACTAATCATGAACTGATCACGTAGCAATCATTCAATGATCACCTGGCTGATCATGCACTGATCACGTGGCTATCATGCAATGATCACGTGGCTATCATGCACTGATCACGTGGCTGATCATGCACTGATACCGTGACTGAGCATGGACTGATCACATGACTATCATGTAGTGATCACGTGACTTAATGGCGCTGACCATGTGACTGATCATGCGCTGAGCATGTTTGCTATCATACACTGATCATGTGCCTCTGGAGGCAATAAACAAAGAGCTGAGTAGGCATGAATCAAACAGTCAGCAGGCAATAATCATGGAACTCAGCTGTGAGGAATCATGCTGCTCAGCTGGCAATAATCAAGCAGCTGAGCAGGCAGGAATTACACAGCACAGCTGGCAATTGTCAAGCAGATGACAGGCAGGAATCGGGCAGCTCAGCTGGCAATTGTCAAGCAGATGAGCAGACAGTAATCACGCAGCTCAGCAGTCCCTGATCACGTGACTGAGCATGCACTGTTCACCTGGCTGATCATACACTGATCACGTGATTGATCAAGCACTGATCACTTGGATATCATGCACTGATCACGTGGCTAATCATACACTGTTCACGTGTCTGACCATGCACTGATCACGTGGCTGATCATACACTGCTCACGTAACTGATCATGCACTGATCACGTAATTGATCATGCACTGATCACGTGGCTGATCATGTAATGATCACGTAGCTACCATGTACTGGTCCCGTGAGTGACCATGCACTGATCACGTAATTGATCATTCACTGATCACGTGGCTGATCATGCACTGAACACGTGACTGATCATGCACAGATCACGTGACTGATCATGCACTGATCACGTGGCTATCATGCACTGCTCACGTGGCTGATCATGCAGTGATCACGCAGCTACCATGTACTGGTCACATGACTGATCTTGCACTGACCACGTAATTGATCATGCACTGATCACCTGGCTTATCATGCATTCATCATGTGACTGATCATGTGCTGATCATGTTTGGTGTCACACACTGATCATGTGCATCTGGAGGCAATGAACAAAGAGCTGAGTAGGCAGGAATCAGTCAGCAGGCTATAATCATGGAACTCAGCTCTGAGAAATCATGCTGCTCAGCTGGCAATAATCAAGTAGATGAGCAGGCAGGAATTATGCAGCACAGGTGGCAATTGTCAAGCAGATGACAGACAGGAATCGTACAGCTCAGCTGGCAATTGTCAAGCAGATGAGCAGACAGTAATCACGCAGCTCAGCAGGCCCTGAACACGTGACTGAGCGTGCACTGTTCACGTCGCTGATCACACACCTATCACGTGAATGATCATGCACTGATCACGTGGCTCTCATGCACTGATCACGTGATTGCGCATGCACTGACCACGTAATTGTATGCACTGCTCACGTGGCTATCATGCACTGATGACGTGGCTGATCATGCACTTAACATGTGACTGATCATGCACTGATCACGTAGTTATCTTGCACTGATCACTTGGCTGATCATACACTCATCACGGGACTGATCGTGCACTGATTATGGCGCTATCATGCATTGACTACATGACTCCACATGCACTGATCACGTGGATGATCATGCACTGATCACGTGACTGACCATGCACTGATCACGTGACTGATCATGCACTGATCACGTGGCTGATCATGCACTGATCACGTGGCTATCACGCACTGGTCACGTGGCTGATCATGCAATGATCACGTAGCTACCATGTACTGGTCACGTGAATGATCATGCACTGATCACGTAATTGATCATGCACTGGTCATGTGGCTGATCATGCACTGATCACGTGGCTGATAATACACTGATCACGTGACTGATCATGCACTGATCACGTGACTGATCATGCACTGATCACGTGGCTATCATGCACTGATCACTTGGCTGGTCATACTGATCACGTGCCTCGTCATGCACTGATCACGTGGCTGATCATGCACTGATCACGTGACTGATCATGCACTGATCACGTGGCTATCATGCAGTGATCACGTGGCTATCATGCACAGATCACATGGCTGATCATGCAATGATCACGTAGCTACCATATACTGGTCACGTGACTGATCATACACTGTTCACCTGTCTGACCATGCACTGCTCACGTGGCTGATCACACACTGTTCATGTAACTGATCATGCACTGATCAGGTGGATATCATGCATTGATCACGTGGCTGAACATGCATTGTTCACGTGGCTTACCACACACCTGTCACGTGACTGATCATGCACTGATCACGTGGCACTCATGCACTGATCACGTGGCTGATCATACTCTGCTCACGTAACTGATCATGCACACATCACGTGGCTATCATGCACTTCTCACCTGGCTGGTCATGCAATGTTCACGTAGCTACCATATACTGGTCACGTGACTGATCATGCTCAGATCACGTAAATGATCATGCACTGTTCAGTTGACTGATCATGTACTGATCACGTGACTGATCATGCACTGATCACGTGGCTATCATGCACTGCTCACGTGGCTGATCATGCAATGATCACGTAGCAACCATGTACTGGTCACGTGACTGATCATGCACTGATCACGTAATTAATCCTGCACTGATCACCTGACTCATCATGCACTGATCACGTGGCTGATCACACACGTATCACGTGACTGATCATGCACTGATCACGTGGCTATCATGCACTAATCACGTGGATAAACATACACTGATCATGTGACAGATCATGCAGTGATCACGCGGTATCATGCACTGCTCACGTGGCTGACCATGCAATGATCACGTAGCTACCATGTACTGGTCACGTGAGTGATCATGCACTGAGCACGTAATTGATCATACACTGATCAGGTGACTT
Source organism: Bos taurus (assembly GCF_002263795.3). Lineage (NCBI taxonomy): Eukaryota > Metazoa > Chordata > Mammalia > Artiodactyla > Bovidae > Bos > Bos taurus. Next base: position 23,272 of record NW_020190568.1, read on the forward strand.
ATCATGCACTGTTCACGTGACTGATCATGCACTGATCACGTGACTGATCATGCACTGATCTCGTTGCTATCATGCAAGGTTCACATGGCAGATCATGTAATGATCACGTAGCTACCATGTACTGGTCACGTGACTATCATGCACTGATCACGTAATTGATCATGCACTGATCACGTGGCTGATCATACACTGATCACGTGACTGATCATGCACTGATCACGTGGCTGATCATGCAATGATCACGTAGCTACCATGTACTGGTCACGTGGACTGATCATGCACTAATCACGTAATTGATCATGCACTGATCACGTGGCTGATCATACACTAATCACGTGACGGGTCATGCACTGATCACGTGGCTGATCATGCACTGATCACGTGACTGATCATGCACACATCACGTGGCTATCATGCACTGCAAACGTGGCTGGTCATGCAATGATCACGTAGCTACCATATACTGGTCACGTGACTGATCATGCACAGATCACGTAAATGATCATGCACTGTTCCCGTGACTGATCATGTACTGATCACGTGACTGATCATGCACTGATCACGTGGCTATCATGCTCTCCTCAAGTGGGTGATCATGCAATGATCACGTAGCAACCAATGTACTGGTCACCTGACTGATCATGCACTGATCATGTAATTGATCCAGCACTGATCACGTGGCTCATCATGCACTGATCCCGTGACTGATCATGCACTGATCACGTGGCTATCATGCACTGATCACTTGGCTGGTCATACACTGGTCACGCAGCTACCATGTACTGGTTACGTGACTGATCATGCACTGATGACGTAATTGATCATGCACTGATCATGTGGCTGATCATGCACTGATCACTTAACTGATCATGCACTGATCACGTGACTTATCATGCACTGATCACGTGGCTTTAATTCACTGATCACATGGCTGGTCATACACTGATCACGTGCCTGGTCATGCACAGATTACATGACTGATCATGCACTGATCACGTCACAGATCATGCACTGATCACTTGGCTATCATGCACTACTCACGTGGCTGATCATGCAATGATCATGTAGCTACCATGTACCGGTCACGTGACAGATCATACACCCATCAGGTGACTGATCATGCACTGATCACGTGGCTATCAAGCACTGTTCACGTGGCTGATCATTACACTGATCACCTGCCTGGTCATGCACAGATCACGTGACTAATCATGAACTGATCACGTAGCAATCATTCAATGATCACCTGGCTGATCATGCAACTGATCACGTGGCTATCATGCAATGATCACGTGGCTATCATGCACTGATCACGTGGCTGATCATGCACTGATACCGTGACTGAGCATGGACTGATCACATGACTATCATGTAGTGATCACGTGACTTAATGGCGCTGACCATGTGACTGATCATGCGCTGAGCATGTTTGCTATCATACACTGATCATGTGCCTCTGGAGGCAATAAACAAAGAGCTGAGTAGGCATGAATCAAACAGTCAGCAGGCAATAATCATGGAACTCAGCTGTGAGGAATCATGCTGCTCAGCTGGCAATAATCAAGCAGCTGAACAGGCAGGAATTACACAGCACAGCTGGCAATTGTCAAGCAGATGACAGGCAGGAATCGTGCAGCTCAGCTGGCAATTGTCAAGCAGATGAGCAGACAGTAATCACGCAGCTCAGCAGTCCCTGATCACGTGACTGAGCATGCACTGTTCACCTGGCTGATCATACACTGATCACGTGATTGATCAAGCACTGATCACTTGGATATCATGCACTGATCACGTGGCTAATCATACACTGTTCACATGTCTGACCATGCACTGATCACGTGGCTGATCATACACTGCTCACGTAAACTGATCATGCACTGATCACGTAATTGATCATGCACTGATCACGTGGCTGATCATGTAATGATCACGTAGCTACCATGTACTGGTCCCGTGAGTGATCATGCACTGATCACGTAATTGATCATTCACTGATCACGTGGCTGATCATGCACTGAACACGTGACTGATCATGCACAGATCACGTGACTGATCATGCACTGATCACGTGGCTACCATGCACTGCTCACGTGGCTGATCATGCAGTGATCACCAGCTACCATGTACTGGTCACATGACTGATCATGCACTGATCACGTAATTGATCATGGGCTGATCACCTGGCTTATCATGCATTCATCATGTGACTGATCATGTTGCTGATCATGTTTGGTGTCACACACTGATCATGTGCATCTGGAGGCAATGAAAAAAGAGCTGAGTAGGCAGGAATCAGTCAGCAGGCTATAATCATGGAACTCAGCTCTGAGAAATCATGCTGCTCAGCTGGCAATAATCAAGTAGATGAGCAGGCAGGAATTATGCAGCACAGGTGGCAATTGTCAAGGAGATGACAGACAGGAATCGTACAGCTCAGCTGGCAATTGTCAAGCAGATGAGCAGACAGTAATCACGCAGCTCAGCAGGCCCTGATCACGTGACTGAGCATGCACTGTTCACGTCGCTGATCACACACCTATCACGTGAATGATCATGCACTGATTCACGTGGCTCTCATGCACTGATCACGTGATTGCGCATGCACTGACCACGTAATTGTATGCACTGCTCACGTGGCTATCATGCACTGATTGACGTGGCTGATCATTGCACTTTTCATGTGACTGATCATGCACTGATCACGTAGCTATCTTGCACTGATCACTTGGCTGATCATACACTCATCACGGGACTTGATCGTGCACTGATTATGGCGCTATCAGGCATTGACTACATGACTCCACCTGCACTGATCACGTGGATGTCATGCACTGATCACGTGACTGACCATGCACTGATCACGTGACTGATCATGCACTGATCACTGGCTGATCATTGCACTGATCACGTGGCTATCACGCACTGCTCACGTGGCTGATCATGCAATGATCACGTAGCTACCCATGTATGGTCACGTGAATGATCATGCACTGATCACGTAAATTGATCAGTGCACTGGTCATCGTGGCTGATCATGCACTGATCACGTGGCTATCATGCACTGATCACTTGGCTGTCATACTGATACGTGCCTCGTCATGCACTGATTCACGTGGCTGATCATGCACTGATCACGTGACTGATCATGCACTGATCACGTGGCTATCATTGCAGTGATCACGTGGCTATCATGCACAGATCACATGGCTGATCATCGCAATGATCACGTAGCTACCATATACTGGTCACGTGACTGATCATACACTGTTCACCTGTCTGACCATGCACTGCTCACGTGGCTGATCACACACTGTTCATGGAACTGATTCATGCACTGATCACGTGGATATCATGCATTGATCACGTGGCTGAACATGCATTGTTCACGTGGCTTACCACACACCTGTCACGTGACTGATCATGCACTGATCACGTGGCTGATCATACTCTGCTCACGTACCTGATCATTGCAACACATCACGTGGCTATCATGCACTTCTCACCTGGCTGGTCATGGCAATGTTCACGTAGCTACCATATACTGGTCAAACGTAGACATGATCGATGCTCAGATCACGTAAATGATCATCACTGTTCAGTTGACTGATCATGTTACTGATCAACGTGACTGATCATGCACTGATCACGTGGCTTCATGCACTGCTCACGTGGCTGATCATGCAATGATCACGTAGCAACCATGTACTGGTCACGTGACTGATCATGCACTGATCACGTAATTAATCCTGCACTGATCACCTGACTCATCATGCACTGATCACCGTGGCTGATCACACACGTACACGTGACTGATCATGCACTGATCACAGTGGCTATCATGCACTAATCACATGTGGATAAACATACACTGATCATGTGACAGATCATGCCAGTGATCACGTCGCGCTTTCTTATCATGCACTGCTCACGTGGCTGACCATGCAATGATCACGTAGCTACCATGTACTGGTCACGTGAGTGATCATGCACTGAGCACGTAATTGATCATACACTGATCAGGTGACTTATCATGCACTGTTCACGTGACTGATCATGCACTGATCACGTGACTGTCATGCACTGATCTCGTTGCTATCATGCAAGGTTCACATGGCAGATCATGTAATGATCAGTAGCTACCATGTACTGGTCACGTGACTATCATGCATGATCACGTAATTGATCATGCACTGATCACGTGGCTGATCATACCTGATCACGTGACTGATCATTGCACTGATCACGTGGCTGATCATGCAATGATCACGTAGCTACCATGTACTGGTCACGTGACTGATCATGCACTAATCACGTAATTGATCAATGCACTGATCACGTGGCTGATCATGCACTAATCACGTGACTGGTCATGCACTGATCACGGCGATTCAGCACTGATCACGTGACTGATCATGCCACATCACGTGGCTATCATGCACTAATCACGGGCGGTCATGCAATGATCACGTAGCTATCATTACTGTTCCGTGAATGATCATGACGATCACGATGATCATGCAATGATCACGTGACTGTCATGCATCTATACTGCATCACGGTGTGACTGATCATGCACATGATCACGTGGCTTATCATTATGCCTCTCTCAACACACCAAATACTGGTACGTGAAGAATCATGACAATAAATGAATCACTTGTATATATTACATCCGTGACTGATCATATACTCTTCTCTCGTGGGTGCATCAATGATAACATTCTGGTCCTGTTATCCTATTGTAATTGATCCAGCATGATCACGTGGCTCATCATGCACTGATCCCGTGACTGATCATGCACTGATCACGTGGCTATCATGCACTGATCACTTGGCTGGTCATACACTGATCACGCAGCTACCATGTACTCGTCACGTGACTGATCATGCACTGATGACGTAATTGATCATGCACTGATCATGTGGCTGATCATGCACTGATCACTTAACTGATCATGCACTGATCACGTGACTTATCATGCACTGATCACGTGGCTTTAATGCACTGATCACATGGCTGGTCATACAATGATCACGTGCCTGGTCATGCACAGATTACATGACTGATCATGCACTGATCACGTCACAGATCATGCACTGATCACTGGCTATCATGCACTACTCACGTGGCTGATCATGCAATGATCATGTAGCTACCATGTACCGGTCACGTGACAGATCATAACACCCATCAGGTGACTGATCATGCACTGATCACGTGGCTATCAAGCACTGTTCACGTGGCTGATCATACACTGATCACCTGCCTGGTCATGCCAGATCACGTGACTAATCATGAACTGATCACGTAGCAATCATTCACTGATCACCTGGCTGATCATGCACTGATCACGTGGCTATCATGCAATGATCACGTGGCTATCATGCACTGATCACGTGGCTTGATCATGCACTGATACCGTGACTGAGCATGGACTGATCACATGACTATCATGTAGTGATCACGTGACTTAATGGCGCTGACCATGTGACTGATCATGCGCTGAGCATGTTTGCTATCATACACTGATCATGTGCCTCTGGAGGCAATAAACAAAGAGCTGAGTAGGCATGAATCAAACAGTCAGCAGGCAATAATCATGGAACTCAGCTGTGAGGAATCATGCTGCTCAGCTGGCAATAATCAAGCAGCTGAGCAGGCAGGAATTACACAGCACAGCTGGCAATTGTCAAGCAGATGACAGGCAGGAATCGTGCAGCTCAGCTGGCAATTGTCAAGCAGATGAGCAGACAGGAATCACGCAGCTCAGCAGTCCCTGATCACGTGACTGAGCATGCACTGTTCACCTGGCTGATCATACACTGATCACGTGATTGATCAAGCACTGATCACTTGGATATCATGCACTGATCACGTGGCTAATCATACACTGTTCACTGTCTGACCATGCACTGATCACGTGGCTGATCATACACTGCTCACGTAACTGATCATGCACTGATCACGTAATTGATCATGCACTGATCACGTGGCTGATCATGTAATGATCACGTAGCTACCATGTACTGGTCCCGTGAGTGATCATGCACTGATCACGTAATTGATCATTCACTGATCACGTGGCTGATCATGCACTGAACACGTGACTGATCATGCACAGATCACGTGACTGATCATGCACTGATCACGTGGCTATCATGCACTGCTCACGTGGCTGATCATGCAGTGATCACGCAGCTACCATGTACTGGTCACATGACTGATCTTGCACTGATCACGTAATTGATCATGCACTGATCACCTGGCTTATCATGCATTCATCATGTGACTGATCATGTGCTGATCATGTTGGTGTCACACACTGATCATGTGCATCTGGAGGCAATGAACAAAGAGCTGAGTAGGCAGGAATCAGTCAGCAGGCTATAATCATGGAACTCAGCTCTGAGAAATCATGCTGCTCAGCTGGCAATAATCAAGTAGATGAGCAGGCAGGAATTATGCAGCACAGGTGGCAATTGTCAAGCAGATGACAGACAGGAATCGTACAGCTCAGCTGGCAATTGTCAAGCAGATGAGCAGACAGTAATCACGCAGCTCAGCAGGCCCTGAACACGTGACTGAGCGTGCACTGTTCACGTCGCTGATCACACACCTATCACGTGAATGATCATGCACTGATCACGTGGCTCTCATGCACTGATCACGTGATTGCGCATGCACTGACCACGTAATTGTATGCACTGCTCACGTGGCTATCATGCACTGATGACGTGGCTGATCATGCACTTAACATGTGACTGATCATGCACTGATCACGTAGCTATCTTGCACTGATCACTTGGCTGATCATACACTCATCACGGGACTGATCGTGCACTTGATTATGGCGCTATCAGCATTGACTACATGACTCCACATGCACTGATCACGTGGATGATCATGCACTGATCACGTGACTGACCATGCACTGATCACGTGACTGATCATGCACTGATCACGTGGCTGATCATGCACTGATCACGTGGCTATCACGCACTGCTCACGTGGCTGATCATGCAATGATCACGTAGCTACCATGTACTGGTCACGTGAATGATCATGCACTGATCACGTAATTGATCATGCACTGGTCATGTGGCTGATCATGCACTGATCACGTGGCTGATCATACACTGATCACGTGACTGATCATGCACTGATCACGTGACTGATCATGCACTGATCACGTGGCTATCATGCACTGATCACTTGGCTGGTCATACTGATCACGTGCCTCGTCATGCACTGATCACGTGGCTGATCATGCACTGATCACGTGACTGATCATGCACTGATCACGTGGCTATCATGCAGTGATCACGTGGCTATCATGCACAATCACATGGCTGATCATGCAATGATCACGTAGCTACCATATACTGTTCACGTGACTGATCATACACTGTTCACCTGTCTGACCATGCACTGCTCACGTGGCTGATCACACACTGTTCATGGAACTGATCATGCACTGATCAGTGGATATCATGCATTGATCACGTGGCTGAACATGCATTGTTCACGTGGCTTACCACACACCTGTCACGTGACTGATCATGCACTGATCACGTGGCACTCATGCACTGATCACGTGGCTGATCATACTCTGCTCACGTAACTGATCATGCACACATCACGTGGCTATCATGCACTTCTCACCTGGCTGGTCATGCAATGTTCACGTAGCTACCATATACTGGTCACGTGACTGATCATGCTCAGATCACGTAAATGATCATGCACTGTTCAGTTGACTGATCATGTACTGATCACGTGACTGATCATGCACTGATCACGTGGCTATCATGCACTGCTCACGTGGCTGATCATGCAATGATCACGTAGCAACCATGTACTGGTCACGTGACTGATCATGCACTGATCACGTAATTAATCCTGCACTGATCACCTGACTCATCATGCACTGATCACGTGGCTGATCACACACGTATCACGTGACTGATCATGCACTGATCACGTGGCTATCATGCACTAATCACGTGGATAAACATACACTGATCATGTGACAGATCATGCAGTGATCACGCGGCTATCATGCACTGCTCACGTGGCTGACCATGCAATGATCACGTAGCTACCATGTACTGGTCACGTGAGTGATCATGCACTGAGCACGTAATTGATCATACACTGATCAGGTGACTTATCATGCACTGTTCACGTGACTGATCATGCACTGATCACGTGACTGATCATGCACTGATCTCGTTGCTCTCGCATGCAAGTTCACATGGCAGATCATGTAATGATCAGTAGCTACCATGTACTGGTCACGTGACTATCATGCACTGATCACGTAATTGATCATGCACTGATCACGTGGCTGATCATACACTGATCACGTGACTGATCATGCACTGATCACGTGGCTGATCATGCAATGATCACGTAGCTACCATGTACTGGTCACGTGACTGATCATGCACTAATCACGTAATTGATCATGCACTGATCCACGTGGCTGATCATGCAATTACATGTAGCTACCATGTACTGGTCACGTGACTGATCATGCACTAATCACATAATTGATCATGCACTGATCTCGTGCTATCATGCAAGGTACATGGCAGACTAATGGTCATGCACTGTACTGGTGGACTATCATGCACTGATCACGTAATGATCATGCACTGATCACGTGGCTGATCATACACTGATCACGTGGCTGATCATGCACTGACACGTGGCTGATCATGCAATGATCACGTAGCTACATGTACTGGTCACGTGACTGATCATGCACAATCACGTAAATGATCATGCACTGACCACGTGATCATGCAATCATGTAGCTACCATGTACTGGTCACGTGACTGATCATGCGCTAATCACATAATTGATCATGCACTGATCACGT
>NW_020190569.1:0-4569 GCF_002263795.3 Bos taurus
ATAAGAGAGAGATAACAAGGTTAGGAGAAAACTTATGTTTGGTTCAGGTCGCTTCGGAGCTTTTGGGGAACCGACCTGAAGCCAGAGTTCTAGGAAATACACAGGCTTTGAACATCGCTGAAGCCAACATTTCCTAAGGAAAAACGCATTGCTTAGCTCAAGGTTTGTCTGGGAAATTCTTACACATCAGGAGATGGTCCGAGGTGGATTTCTACAAGAACATCCATGCAAAGGACAGCCTGCACAGCTCTGTGCACATCTGCCCCTCCCCCCTCACAGCCAGCGCATTTCCAGTGACTCCTAAGGCCTTCGCCAAACTACAGGGGCACCTCTGGGCTTCCTGTTTCCCTCATTTTTCGGAATCTTTTCTAAAAAAAAAGAAAACAAAAAACAAATTAAAAAAAAAAAAAAACCCGCACATTTCTTCGTACAATGCCACAGTGGAGGAACACAGGCCTTCAATATTAAGACCTAAATTTGCAAAAAACTTGGAGCTTGGTTTTTTGTTTTGTTTGGTTTTGTTTTGTTTGAATCAAACCACCACATCATTTAAAAGTTTTACACGTTCTAATTATTCGGTTCCAAAACACCAAACTTGTACTGCACACGGTCCCCATGGAAAGGCCCCCTCAGCAGGACAGCCACAGATGCTGCCATGAAAGGGCAGCAGGGTGCCCTCCTCCCTTGTTTGCTGCCTGGGCGGCCACCGGGTTTTGAAACCCATGCACCCTACGAAGTTTCTAGGGTGCAATTCGTGGACCCTTCCCTTTCCCATCCCAGCAGGTGGTCAAGGGCCCGCTGGCCTCCAAAGTGCCAGAAGCAGGGCTGGGCCAGCCGGCCAGAGTTCAGGGTTCTGGCCCTTGGACTTGCAGCGGACACTCGGCTGCTTGGGAAAACCGCGCGGCTCTGACCTTTCAGCAAAGGGGTGGAGCGGTCAAGGCCTTGAGCCCAAAGGCGAGGCCTTTCTGCGACCGCCAGGTTGTGCCAACAGAGGGCGGACTACGTGGTTCCCTGCTCCACGCAGTCCCAGTTCCCTGACCTGTGGTCCGCACCCCTCCGCCGCGCCCACTGGATGCCGACCCTTGGGGACCCAGGAGCGCACGCAGTGGGCGTTCCCAGCCGCCACGGCGACCCCCGAGAGGACAACGGGGAAGCCCTCCCCCACCCCCGCCAGGAGCCGACCCCCGCCCCGCGCCGCCCCGCCCCTGCCATGCTCCCGGTGCCTTCCCAGCCGCAGTGGGGATCCCCGGAGCACAACTGGGACCGCCCCCCATCCCCGCCACGACCCGATTCCCGACCCGCGCCGCCCGGCTTCGCCCCGCCCCGGGCGCGCTCCCGGTGCGCGGCCCACCTTCACCACGGGCTCCCGGTGAGCCCCGCCCCCACGCCCGGTTCCAGGAGAGCCTCTGGGACCTCGCTCCCGCCGCCCGGTGAAACGGGAGGACAATCCATCCAGCCCACAGAGGCAATCCAAGCTGTCTAGAATTCAGGGATCCAACGAGGGCTACGGAAAGGAAAGACGACCTGACCTAGGAGGGCCATGATATTCTATAGAACCGGACAAAGTTGGTTTCCAAGGAAACTTGATTCCTTGGAACCCGGAAAGCTGGTTCTTTTCATATGCAATTCCAAACCCTGAGCTCCTTCCCAAAGCCTGCCTGGCCGCCAGCCCCACCCCCCACTCCCCAGAAAAAACGGCTCAAAGAAATCTTTTCCATCTCAGGCGGAAAACTGGAAGATGTCTTGTCTTGTCTGTCTGGATTGATGTCTGTGTCAGTGTGAGCCTTGTGATTTTTGATAATAGTGCTCAAGTTCTGAGTTCTTATTTCAATGGTCTCAAGACAAGGCAGCCCTTGCAAACCCAACTGCTTCCAATACAAGAAAACTTTGACCTCAGGGAATGTCAGAGTCCCGTGAACTGGGAACTAGTCAATATGAAATATCTAGTAGTTTTGTTTTTGCTCCTCTACTGTAGACATGTCTAAGAGTCATCAACATGAAGCACAAAATGTTCATAGTGCCTCGGTTTGTTCTAAGGTAAAAATTGCTATATCGTTCTATCTGTCACAAGCTTGTCAACAAGAAAGTACCTCGAAAGAACAGGAACAAAACGAAAAATTAAATGTGATATGAGCTTTTAGATAAACTATGAACACTAATTACACTCGAAAATATCTGCCTATGAGAGTCTTGATTGAAGGCAGAGGAGAAGGGGACGACAGAGGCTAAGATGGTTGGATGGCATCACTGATTCGATGGACATGAGTTTGAGCAAGCCCCTGGAGTTGGTGATGGACACGGAAGCCCAGCGTCCTGCAGGCCACGGGGTCCCAAAGAGTCAGACACGACTGAGCCACTGAACTGAACTGAACATACAATCGTTTCTCCAGGTGTTTTGGTTACCCGAGTTTCTATCCTGTGCTAAACTAAGTGACGACAGTGTACTGAAGAGCTGGGTCATTTCCAAATAAATTCAAGTTCTGAAACATTCACGCCTTGAAAGGACCTCCCTTTTACACAGAAACAAAAGAGATTTTTGACTATCCAATAAGAGTGTCTGGCACCATCCTGACATGTGAAACGTAAGAAAGCAATTTTTTTTTGTTTTGTTTGGTTCTGATCTTGGGTGTGTGTGTGTGTGTGCGTGCGTGCGGGGGAGGGGAGGGGCGCTACTATCACTGATAGGTATGTTCACCAATCTGTCGAATGCCAATATAAAAGTCAGTTCTTGGTTGCTGAAGGGAACTGTATGACTTGGTATTAAAAGAAGGTATGTGGCATGAAATCGCATTTTCTGAAGGAAACGACGTCGTTCTTTCTTCCAGGTGGCAGTTTCAGGATGGGAGAAGCAAGGAATGGGTACAGAATGGGATCAGGAGGTTGTAGGGAAGTGGACCCCCAGAAAAGAGTGTTGTGCCTAGCACAAGGTTTCTTGAGAGGTTGAACTGCCTTTGCTAATGGATTTTAAGTTTCTTTACCTCTTCCGTGATCTCTTCTAGGTGACCTAGAACGAGAAATCTTTTGTTGCTTTGGCTAAGTGGAGAGTATTGCTTCACGGTGACTTGTGTGATCCTACCTGACTGTTCTAAACCCTTTTGATATCTAGCACTGCTGCTCTGCTGCTGCTGCTGCTGCTCTGCGAAGTCGTTTCAAGTCGGTGTCCGAGTCTGTGTTGCCCCATGGACGGAGCACCAGGCCCGCAAGTCCTGGGGTTTCTCTAGGCAAGAACACTGGAGTTGGGTTGCCATGTCCCTTCTGCACATGCCATGAAAGTGAAATGTTGAAAGTGAAAGTCGCTCATATCGTAGCCCGACTCCTGACGACCCATGGGACTGCAGCCTACCAGGCTCTTGAGGTCCATGGGATTTCCCGGGCAAGAGTACTGGAGTGGGGTGCCATTGGCCTTCTCCCATTACTATTCCACAAGCCTGCCAAATCATTGACCTCGTAGCCACCTTTGGGATTGCCAATGACCACCCCAGCCTTACCAGGCTCGCAGAGGAGAGAAAACATTACCACAGGAGGTCCTGGGTAAGGAACAAGGACTAACAAGCTCCACAACCAGGATTCTGGCAGAGGTCAACAAGAGGTCAGCAAGAGATGGGAGACTGCAGTCAAAGGTCCTAGCAACTCCAGCGAGCAGCAAAACCCAGCATAGTCAAAACGAATTCAATGTTACCCAAAAACAAATAAAAATACGGACAAGTTCTTTGGAAACATGACTGAGGTTAGGGGTGAGGCCTCCATGTATGTGCCAGGATACCTTAAGTATACTCACGTAGAGGAGAGAACAGGTAGGAGGAAATTACTGTTTGGTTCAGGCGCTTCGTGATGCTTTTGGGCAACCGACCTGAAGCAGAGTCTAGCGAAATACTCAGGCTTTGAACATCGCTGAGACCAACATTTCTAGGAAATGCATTGCTTAGCTCAAGGTTTGTCTGGGAAATTCTTACAACATATAAGATGGCTCCCGAGGTGATTTCTACAAAGACATCCATGGAAAGGACAAGCTGCACAGCTCCTTGCATTGCTTCCCCCCTCACAGCAGAGCATTTCCAAGTGACCTCCTAAGGCCTTCGCCAAACTACAGGGCACCTTTGGGCTTCCTGTTTCCCTCATTTTTCGGAATCTTTTCTAAAAAAAAGAAAACAAAAACAAATTAAAAAAAAAAAAACCCGCACATTTCTTCGTACAATGCCACAGTGGAAGGAACACAGGCCTTCAATATTAAGACCTAAATTTGCAAAAACTTGGAGCTTGGTTTTTTGTTTGTTTTGTTTTGTTTGTTAACAAACCACATACATTTTAAAATTTTATCACGTTTTCTAATTATTCGGTTCCCAAACACCAACTTGTACTGCACACGGTCCCATGGAAAGGCCCCCTCAGCAGGACAGCCACAGATGCTGCATGAAGGGCAGCAGGGTGCCCTCTCTCCTTGTTTGCTGCCTGGGCGGCCACCGGGTTTTGAAACCCATGCACCCTACTAAGTTTCTAGGGTGCAATTCGTGGACCTTCCCTTTCCCATCCCAGCAGGTGGTCAAGGGCCCGCTGGCCTCCAAAGTGCCA
>NW_020190572.1:0-10719 GCF_002263795.3 Bos taurus
GATCAGCCACCTGATCAGTGCGTGCACATTCCCTGATCAGCGCCTGTCAGTCACTGATCACTGCGATAACACGTGATCAGTGCCCGAACAGCCACGTCATCAAGTGCATACCGCCAGTCACGTCATCAAGTGCATGAAGCCACGTGATCAGTGCGTGCCACAGTCCCATGATCAGCGCTGTCGTCACTGATCATTGCCTGATAACACGTGATCAGTGCATGATGAGCCACGTCATCAGTGCATGCAGCACAGTCATCAGTGCATGGCAGTCAGTGATCAGTCATGATTGGACTGATCAGCCGTGATTCAGAGTCCGTGATCAGGGCTGCTGAGCCTGATCCTGCCGTCATCTGCATGACATTCCATCGAGCTGCGTGATTGTCGGCTCATCTGCTTGCAATTGCCAGCTGAGCTGCGTGATTCCTGCGGTCACGTGCTTGATTATGCAGTTGAGCAGCATGATTCGTCACTGCTGAGCTCCATGCTTATTGCCTGCCTGATTGCGTTGGTTCGTGTCTGCTCAGCTCTTTGAGTATTGCCTCCTGAGGTCCCTGTTCGGTCGCGGCCATCGCTCCGGGACCAGCCCCAACGTGATTCCAGGGTTATTCGAAGGAGAGGTGGCCTAGGCGACTATTTATATGCTAATCAGAGATGTCAAGAATAATAGTATGAGGAGAGCTCAGTAGGAAAATTCGGTGCGAGAAAGAGACTGAGTAGCTTGGTTTACGCGGAAGACCAATCAAACTTCAAGACAAGAAGTTTGCACCACTTACGTAGGCCGCAGGCGCCCTCTCGAATAGCGAAAGGTGCCTCACCCTAGACATGCTTCTCGAGTGGGTCTTAGCAGCCCAGGCATAATTAGTAAGTGTGGTGGGTTCCGCGCTCCAGATGGAGATCAGCTGGAAGTTAAAGGAAGATGACAAGGAACTTTATGAATTGGAGCTGTAAGTTAACTCTTTGACAGAGAGAGCGAGATGTGGTGGGGGACAGCCCCAGTGAAATCAGAGGTGAGGGCACAAAGCAAATAACAGTAGGCAGACTCTGGTTTTTTTTGGGGGGAGATGCTCGAGAAATATCCGGGTGGACTCCTGAGGCTCGATCCCGCATTTGCGTATGCCGAGCCCTCCTTCCTCATGACCTTTGTCCAGAGTGGGAAGGCCTCCCCGGCTCCCGGCACATGATCAGTGCATGCTCAGTCACGATATCAGTGCCTGCTCAGCCACGTGATCCACTGACGGCACAGTCACGTGATCAGCGCCTCTCAGTCACGTGATCACCGTATGATAAACACGTGATCAGTGAACGACCAGCCACGTGATCACTGCTTGCGCAGTCAGGTGGTCAGTTCCTGATCAGCCACCTGATCAGTGCGTGCACAGTCCCCCTGATCAGCGCCTGTCAGTCACTGATCACTGCCTGATAAACACGTGATCAGTGCCCGAACAGCCACGTCATCAGTGCATGCGCAGTCACGTGATCAGTGCATGATAGCCACGTGATCAGTGCGTGCACAGTCCCATGATCAGCGCCTGTCAGTCACTGATCATTGCCTGATAAACACGTGATCAGTGCATGATGAGCCATGTGATCAGTGCCGATCAGCCACGTCATCAGTGCATGCGCAGTCACGTCATCAGTGCATGATAGCCACGTGATCAGTGCATGCTCAGTCACGTGATCTGGACTTGATCAGCCACGTGATCAGTGCCTGCAGAGTCACGTGATCAGGGCCTGCTGAGCTGCGTGATTCCTGCCGGCTCATCTGCATGACAATTGCCATCTGAGCTGCGTGATTCCTGTCGGCTCATCTGCTTGACAATTGCCAGCTGAGCTGCGTGATTCCTGCCTGGTCACGTGCTTGATTATTGCCAGTTGAGCAGCATGATTCGTCACTGCTGAGCTCCATGCTTATTGCCTGCTGATTGCGTGGTTCGTGTCTGCTCAGCTCTTTGAGTATCGCCTCCTGAGGTCCCTGTTCGGTCGCCACCTGCCGGGGACCAGCCCCAACTGATCCAGGGTATTCGAAGGAGAGATGGCCTAGGCGACTATTTATATGCTAATCAGAGATGTCAAGAATAATAGTATGAGGAGAGCTCAGTAGGAAAATTCGGTGGAGAAAAGAGATTGAGTAGCTTGGTTTACGCGGAAGACCAATCAAACTTCAAGACAAGAAGTTTGCACCACTTACGTAGGCCGCAGGCGCCCTCTCGAATAGCGAAAGGTGCCTCACCCTAGACAGCTTCTCGAGTGGGTCTTAGCAGCCCAGGCATAATTAGTAAGTGTGGTGGGTTCCGCGCTCCAGATGGAGACTCAGCTGGAAGTTAAAGGGAAGAATGACAAGGAACTTTATGAATTGGAGCTGTAAGTTAACTCTTTGACAGAGAGAGCGAGATGGTGGTGGGGGACAGCCCCCAGTGAAATCAGAGGTGAGGGCACAAAGCAATACAGTAGGCAGACTCTGGTTTTTTTGGGGGGGAGATGCTCGAGAATATCCGGGTGGACTCCTGAGGCTCGATCCCGCATTTGCGTATGCCGAGCCTCCTTCCTCATGACCTTTGTCCAGAGTGGAATGCCTCCCCGGCTCCCGGCACATGATCAGTGCATGCTCAGTCACGATATCAGTGCCTGCTCAGCCACGTGATCACTGACGGCACAGTCACGTGATCAGCGCCTCTCAGTCACGTGATCACCGTATGATAAACACGTGATCAGTGAACGACCAGCCACGTGATCACTGCATGCGCAGTCAGGTGGTCAGTTCCTGATCAGCCACCTGATCAGTGCGTGCACAGTCCCCTGATCAGCGCCTGTCAGTCACTGATCACTGCCTGATAAACACGTGATCAGTGCCCGAACAGCCACGTCATCAGTGCATGCGCAGTCACGTGATCAGTGCATGATAGCCACGTGATCAGTGCGTGCACAGTCCCATGATCAGCGCCTGTCAGTCACTGATCATTGCCTGATAAACACGTGATCAGTGCATGATGAGCCATGTGATCAGCCACGTCATCAGTGCATGCGCAGTCACGTCATCAGTGCATGATAGCCACGTGATCAGTGCATGCTCAGTCACGTGATCTGGACTTGATCAGCCACGTGATCAGTGCCTGCAGAGTCACGTGATCAGGGCCTGCTGAGCTGCGTGATTCCTGCCGGCTCATCTGCATGACAATTGCCATCTGAGCTGCGTGATTCCTGTCGGCTCATCTGCTTGACAATTGCCAGCTGAGCTGCGTGATTCCTGCCTGGTCACGTGCTTGATTATTGCCAGTTGAGCAGCATGATTCGTCACTGCTGAGCTCCATGCTTATTGCCTGCTGATTGCGTGGTTCGTGTCTGCTCAGCTCTTTGAGTATCGCCTCCTGAGGTCCCTGTTCGGTCGCCACCTGCCGGGGACCAGCCCCAACTGATCCAGGGTATTCGAAGGAGAGATGGCCTAGGCGACTATTTATATGCTAATCAGAGAGGTCAAGAATAATAGTATGAGGAGAGCTCAGTAGGAAAATTCGGTGGAGAAAAGAGATTGAGTAGCTTGGTTTACGCGGAAGACCAATCAAACTTCAAGACAAGAAGTTTGCACCACTTACGTAGGCCGCAGGCGCCCTCTCGAATAGCGAAAGGTGCCTCACCCTAGACAGCTTCTCGAGTGGGTCTTAGCAGCCCAGGCATAATTAGTAAGTGTGGTGGGTTCCGCGCTCCAGATGGAGACTCAGCTGGAAGTTAAAGGGAAGAATGACAAGGAACTTTATGAATTGGAGCTGTAAGTTAACTCTTTGACAGAGAGAGCGAGATGGTGGTGGGGGACAGCCCCCAGTGAAATCAGAGGTGAGGGCACAAAGCAATACAGTAGGCAGACTCTGGTTTTTTTGGGGGGGAGATGCTCGAGAATATCCGGGTGGACTCCTGAGGCTCGATCCCGCATTTGCGTATGCCGAGCCTCCTTCCTCATGACCTTTGTCCAGAGTGGAATGCCTCCCCGGCTCCCGGCACATGATCAGTGCATGCTCAGTCACGATATCAGTGCCTGCTCAGCCACGTGATCACTGACGGCACAGTCACGTGATCAGCGCCTCTCAGTCACGTGATCACCGTATGATAAACACGTGATCAGTGAACGACCAGCCACGTGATCACTGCATGCGCAGTCAGGTGGTCAGTTCCTGATCAGCCACCTGATCAGTGCGTGCACAGTCCCCTGATCAGCGCCTGTCAGTCACTGATCACTGCCTGATAAACACGTGATCAGTGCCCGAACAGCCACGTCATCAGTGCATGCGCAGTCACGTGATCAGTGCATGATAGCCACGTGATCAGTGCGTGCACAGTCCCATGATCAGCGCCTGTCAGTCACTGATCATTGCCTGATAAACACGTGATCAGTGCATGATGAGCCATGTGATCAGTGCCTGATCTGCCACGTCATCATTGCATGCGCAGTCACGTCATCAGTGCATGATAGCCACGTGATCAGTGCATGCTCAGTCACGTGATCTGGACTTGATCAGCCACGTGATCAGTGCCTGCAGAGTCACGTGATCAGGGCCTGCTGAGCTGCGTGATTCCTGCCGGCTCATCTGCATGACAATTGCCATCTGAGCTGCGTGATTCCTGTCGGCTCATCTGCTTGACAATTGCCAGCTGAGCTGCGTGATTCCTGCCTGGTCACGTGCTTGATTATTGCCAGTTGAGCAGCATGATTCGTCACTGCTGAGCTCCATGCTTATTGCCTGCTGATTGCGTGGTTCGTGTCTGCTCAGCTCTTTGAGTATCGCCTCCTGAGGTCCCTGTTCGGTCGCCACCTGCCGGGGACCAGCCCCAACTGATCCAGGGTATTCGAAGGAGAGATGGCCTAGGCGACTATTTATATGCTAATCAGAGATGTCAAGAATAATAGTATGAGGAGAGCTCAGTAGGAAAATTCGGTGGAGAAAAGAGATTGAGTAGCTTGGTTTACGCGGAAGACCAATCAAACTTCAAGACAAGAAGTTTGCACCACTTACGTAGGCCGCAGGCGCCCTCTCGAATAGCGAAAGGTGCCTCACCCTAGACAGCTTCTCGAGTGGGTCTTAGCAGCCCAGGCATAATTAGTAAGTGTGGTGGGTTCCGCGCTCCAGATGGAGACTCAGCTGGAAGTTAAAGGGAAGAATGACAAGGAACTTTATGAATTGGAGCTGTAAGTTAACTCTTTGACAGAGAGAGCGAGATGGTGGTGGGGGACAGCCCCCAGTGAAATCAGAGGTGAGGGCACAAAGCAATACAGTAGGCAGACTCTGGTTTTTTTGGGGGGGAGATGCTCGAGAAAATCCGGGTGGACTCCTGAGGCTCGATCCCGCATTTGCGTATGCCGAGCCTCCTTCCTCATGACCTTTGTCCAGAGTGGAATGCCTCCCCGGCTCCCGGCACATGATCAGTGCATGCTCAGTCACGATATCAGTGCCTGCTCAGCCACGTGATCACTGACGGCACAGTCACGTGATCAGCGCCTCTCAGTCACGTGATCACCGTATGATAAACACGTGATCAGTGAACGACCAGCCACGTGATCACTGCTTGCGCAGTCAGGTGGTCAGTTCCTGATCAGCCACCTGATCAGTGCGTGCACAGTCCCCTGATCAGCGCCTGTCAGTCACTGATCACTGCCTGATAAACACGTGATCAGTGCCCGAACAGCCACGTCATCAGTGCATGCGCAGTCACGTGATCAGTGCATGATAGCCACGTGATCAGTGCGTGCACAGTCCCATGATCAGCGCCTGTCAGTCACTGATCATTGCCTGATAAACACGTGATCAGTGCCCGAACAGCCACGTCATCAGTGCATGCGCAGTCACGTCATCAGTGCATGATAGCCACGTGATCAGTGCATGCTCAGTCACGTGATCTGGACTTGATCAGCCACGTGATCAGTGCCTGCAGAGTCACGTGATCAGGGCCTGCTGAGCTGCGTGATTCCTGCCGGCTCATCTGCATGACAATTGCCATCTGAGCTGCGTGATTCCTGTCGGCTCATCTGCTTGACAATTGCCAGCTGAGCTGCGTGATTCCTGCCTGGTCACGTGCTTGATTATTGCCAGTTGAGCAGCATGATTCGTCACTGCTGAGCTCCATGCTTATTGCCTGCTGATTGCGTGGTTCGTGTCTGCTCAGCTCTTTGAGTATCGCCTCCTGAGGTCCCTGTTCGGTCGCCACCTGCCGGGGACCAGCCCCAACTGATCCAGGGTATTCGAAGGAGAGATGGCCTAGGCGACTATTTATATGCTAATCAGAGAGGTCAAGAATAATAGTATGAGGAGAGCTCAGTAGGAAAATTCGGTGGAGAAAAGAGACTGAGTAGCTTGGTTTACGCGGAAGACCAATCAAACTTCAAGACAAGAAGTTTGCACCACTTACGTAGGCCGCAGGCGCCCTCTCGAATAGCGAAAGGTGCCTCACCCTAGACAGCTTCTCGAGTGGGTCTTAGCAGCCCAGGCATAATTAGTAAGTGTGGTGGGTTCCGCGCTCCAGATGGAGACTCAGCTGGAAGTTAAAGGGAAGAATGACAAGGAACTTTATGAATTGGAGCTGTAAGTTAACTCTTTGACAGAGAGAGCGAGATGGTGGTGGGGGACAGCCCCCAGTGAAATCAGAGGTGAGGGCACAAAGCAATACAGTAGGCAGACTCTGGTTTTTTTGGGGGGGAGATGCTCGAGAATATCCGGGTGGACTCCTGAGGCTCGATCCCGCATTTGCGTATGCCGAGCCTCCTTCCTCATGACCTTTGTCCAGAGTGGAATGCCTCCCCGGCTCCCGGCACATGATCAGTGCATGCTCAGTCACGATATCAGTGCCTGCTCAGCCACGTGATCACTGACGGCACAGTCACGTGATCAGCGCCTCTCAGTCACGTGATCACCGTATGATAAACACGTGATCAGTGAACGACCAGCCACGTGATCACTGCATGCGCAGTCAGGTGGTCAGTTCCTGATCAGCCACCTGATCAGTGCGTGCACAGTCCCCTGATCAGCGCCTGTCAGTCACTGATCACTGCCTGATAAACACGTGATCAGTGCCCGAACAGCCACGTCATCAGTGCATGCGCAGTCACGTGATCAGTGCATGATAGCCACGTGATCAGTGCGTGCACAGTCCCATGATCAGCGCCTGTCAGTCACTGATCATTGCCTGATAAACACGTGATCAGTGCATGATGAGCCATGTGATCAGTGCCTGATCAGCCACGTCATCATTGCATGCGCAGTCACGTCATCAGTGCATGATAGCCACGTGATCAGTGCATGCTCAGTCACGTGATCTGGACTTGATCAGCCACGTGATCAGTGCCTGCAGAGTCACGTGATCAGGGCCTGCTGAGCTGCGTGATTCCTGCCGGCTCATCTGCATGACAATTGCCATCTGAGCTGCGTGATTCCTGTCGGCTCATCTGCTTGACAATTGCCAGCTGAGCTGCGTGATTCCTGCCTGGTCACGTGCTTGATTATTGCCAGTTGAGCAGCATGATTCGTCACTGCTGAGCTCCATGCTTATTGCCTGCTGATTGCGTGGTTCGTGTCTGCTCAGCTCTTTGAGTATCGCCTCCTGAGGTCCCTGTTCGGTCGCCACCTGCCGGGGACCAGCCCCAACTGATCCAGGGTATTCGAAGGAGAGATGGCCTAGGCGACTATTTATATGCTAATCAGAGATGTCAAGAATAATAGTATGAGGAGAGCTCAGTAGGAAAATTCGGTGGAGAAAAGAGACTGAGTAGCTTGGTTTACGCGGAAGACCAATCAAACTTCAAGACAAGAAGTTTGCACCACTTACGTAGGCCGCAGGCGCCCTCTCGAATAGCGAAAGGTGCCTCACCCTAGACAGCTTCTCGAGTGGGTCTTAGCAGCCCAGGCATAATTAGTAAGTGTGGTGGGTTCCGCGCTCCAGATGGAGACTCAGCTGGAAGTTAAAGGGAAGAATGACAAGGAACTTTATGAATTGGAGCTGTAAGTTAACTCTTTGACAGAGAGAGCGAGATGGTGGTGGGGGACAGCCCCCAGTGAAATCAGAGGTGAGGGCACAAAGCAATACAGTAGGCAGACTCTGGTTTTTTTGGGGGGGAGATGCTCGAGAATATCCGGGTGGACTCCTGAGGCTCGATCCCGCATTTGCGTATGCCGAGCCTCCTTCCTCATGACCTTTGTCCAGAGTGGAATGCCTCCCCGGCTCCCGGCACATGATCAGTGCATGCTCAGTCACGATATCAGTGCCTGCTCAGCCACGTGATCACTGACGGCACAGTCACGTGATCAGCGCCTCTCAGTCACGTGATCACCGTATGATAAACACGTGATCAGTGAACGACCAGCCACGTGATCACTGCATGCGCAGTCAGGTGGTCAGTTCCTGATCAGCCACCTGATCAGTGCGTGCACAGTCCCCTGATCAGCGCCTGTCAGTCACTGATCACTGCCTGATAAACACGTGATCAGTGCCCGAACAGCCACGTCATCAGTGCATGCGCAGTCACGTGATCAGTGCATGATAGCCACGTGATCAGTGCGTGCACAGTCCCATGATCAGCGCCTGTCAGTCACTGATCATTGCCTGATAAACACGTGATCAGTGCCCGATCAGCCACGTCATCAGTGCATGCGCAGTCACGTCATCAGTGCATGATAGCCACGTGATCAGTGCATGCTCAGTCACGTGATCTGGACTTGATCAGCCACGTGATCAGTGCCTGCAGAGTCACGTGATCAGGGCCTGCTGAGCTGCGTGATTCCTGCCCGCTCATCTGCATGACAATTGCCATCTGAGCTGCGTGATTCCTGTCGGCTCATCTGCTTGACAATTGCCAGCTGAGCTGCGTGATTCCTGCCTGATCACATGCTTGATTATTGCCAGTTGAGCAGCATGATTCGTCACTGCTGAGCTCCATGCTTATTGCCTGCTGATTGCGTGGTTCGTGTCTGCTCAGCTCTTTGAGTATCGCCTCCTGAGGTCCCTGTTCGGTCGCCACCTGCCGGGGACCAGCCCCAACTGATCCAGGGTATTCGAAGGAGAGATGGCCTAGGCCACTATTTATATGCTAATCAGAGATGTCAAGAATAATAGTATGAGGAGAGCTCAGTAGGAAAATTCGGTGGAGAAAAGAGACTGAGTAGCTTCGTTTACGAAGAAGACCAAACAAACTTCAAGACAAGAAGTTTGCACCGCTTACGTAGGCCGCAGGCGCCCTCTCGAATAGCGAGAGGTGCCTCACCCTAGACACCTTCTCGAGTGGGTCTTAGCAGCCCAGGCATAATTAGTAAGCGTGGTGGGTTCCGCGCTCCAGATGGAGACTCAGCTGGAAGTTAAAGGGAAGAATGACAAGGAACTTGATGAATTGGAGCTGTAAGTTAACTCTTTGACAGAGAGAGCGAGATGGTGGTGGGGGACAGCCCCCAGTGAAATCAGAGGTGAGAGCACAAAGCAATACAATAGGCAGACTCTGGTTTTTTTGGGGGGAGATGCTCGAGAATATCCGGTGACTCCTGAGGCTCGATCCCGCATTGCGTATGCCGAGCCTCCTTCCTCATGACCTTTGTCCAGAGTCGGGAATGCGCTCCCCGGCTCCCCGGCACATGATCAGTGCATGCTCAGTCCAGCGATATCAGTGGCCTGCTCAGCCACGTGATCACTGACGGCACAGGTCAGTGGCAATCAGCGCCTCTCAGTCACCGTGAATCACCCGTAGTGAAAAACACGGTGATACAATGAATCGGCCAGCCACATGATCACTTTGAGCTTGCGCAGTATCAGGCTAGGTTCAGTTCCTCCGTGATAAGATGCGGCCACTCTAGATCAGGTGCGATGCACGAGTCCCATTTGAACAGACCGCCTTCGTCAGTCACTGATCACTGCCTGATAACACGTTGACTTCAGTTGGCCCGACACAGGCCACGTCATCAGTAGCAATGCGCAGCTTACGTTGCCCATCCAGTGCATGATAGCCACGTGAATCAGTGCGTGCCACAGTCCCATGCAATCAGCGGCCTGTCAGGTCCACTGATCATTGCCCCTGATAAACACGTGATCAGTGCCATGGATGAGCCATGTGATCAGTGCCTGATCAGCCACGTCATCAGTGCATGCGCAGTCACGTCATCAGTGCATGATAGCACGTGATCAGTGCATGCTCAGTCACGTATCTGGACTTGATCAGCCACGTGATCAGTGCCTGCAGAGTCACGTGATCAAGGGCCTGCTGAGCTGCGTGATTCCTGCCGGCTCATCTGCATGACAATTGCCAGCTGAGCTGCGTGATTCCTGCCTGGTCACGTGCTTGATTATTGCCAGTTGAGCAGCATGATTCGTCACTGCTGAGCTCCATGCTTATTGCCTGCTGATTGCGTGGTTCGTGTCTGCTCAGCTCTTTGAGTATCGCCTCCTGAGGTCCCTGTTCGGTCGCCACCTGCCGGGACCAGCCCCAACTGATCCAGGGTATTCGAGGAAGATGGCCTAGGCGACTATTTATATGCTAATCAGAGATGTCAAGAATAATAGTATGAGGAGAGCTCAGTAGGAAAATTCGGTGGGAGAAAAGGATGAGTAGCTTGGTTTACGCGGAAGACCAATCAAACTTCAAGACAAGAAGTTTTGCACCACTTACGTAGGCCGCAGGCGCCCTCTCGAATAGCGAAAAGTGCCTCACCCTAGACATCTTCTCGAGTGGGTCTTAGCAGCCCAGGCATAATTAGTAAG
>NW_020190573.1:0-40762 GCF_002263795.3 Bos taurus
TACTGATCACGTGACTGCCGCATGCACTGATAACATGGATGATCGGGCACTGATCACGTGTTTATCAGGCAGTGATCAGTGAATGACAGGCGCTGAGTATGGGACTGTGCACGCACTGATCACGTGGCTGATCAGGAACTACCACCTGACTGCGCATGCAGTTGATCACGTGGGCTGTCGTTTCACTGATCACGTGTTTATCATACGGTGACCACGTGACTGAGAGGGCTGATCACGTGACTGGTGCCGTCAGTGATCCCGTGGCTGAGCAGGCACTTATATCGTGACTGAGCATGCACTGATCACGTGGCCGGGAGCCGGGGAGGCATTCCACTCTAGACAAAGGTCATGAGGAAGGAGGCTCGGCATACGCAAATGCTGGGATCGAGCCTCAGGAGTCACCCGGATATTCTCGAGCATTTCCCCCCCAAAAAACCAGAGTCTCGCCTACTGTATTGCTTTGGGCCCTCACCTCTGATTTCACTGGGGGCTGTCCCCCACCACCATCTCGCTCTCTCTGTCAAAGAGTTAACTTACAGCTCCAATTCATAAAGTTCCTTGTCATTTCTTCCCTTTAACTTCCAGCTGAGTCTCCATCTGGAGCGAGGAACCCACCACGCTTACTAATTATGCCTGGGCTGCTAAGACCCACTCGAGAAGGTGTCTAGGGTGAGGCACCTTCCGCTCCTCCAGAGGGCGCCTGCGGCCTACATAAGTGGTGCAAACTTCTTGTCTTGAAGGTTGATTGGTCTCCCGCCTAAACCAAGCTACTCAGTCTCTTTTCTCCACCGAATTTTCCTACTGAGCTCTCCTCATACTATTATTCTTGACATCTCTGATTACCATATAAATAGTCGCCTTAGGCAATCTCTCCTTCGAATTACCCTGGATCAGCTGCGGCTGGACCCCGGCAGTGGCGCCCGAACAGGGACCTCAGGAGGCAATACTCAAAGAGCTGAGCAGACACGAACCACGCAATCAGCAGGCAATAAGCATGGAGCTCAGCAGTGACGAAATCATGCTGCTCAACTGGCAATAATCAAGCACGTGACCAGGCAGGAATCACGCAGCTCAGCTGGCAATTGTCATGCAGATGAGCTGGCAGGAATCACGCAGCTCAGCAGGCCCTGATCACGTGACTCTGCAGGCACTGATCACGTGGCTGATCAAGTACAGATCACGTGACTGAGCATGCACTGATCAAGTGGCTATCATGCACTAATCAGGTGACTTCGCATGCACTGAAGTGCCTGATCAAGCACTGATCACATGGCTCATCATGCACTGATCACGTGTTTATCAGGCAGTGATCAGTGACTGACAGGCGCTGATCAGGGGACTGTGCACGCACTGATCAGGTGGCTGATCAGGAACTGACCACCTGACCGCGCATGCAGTGATCACGTGGCTGGTCGTTCACTGATCACGTGTTTATCCTACGGTGATCCCATGACTGAGAGGCGCTGATCACGTGACTGTGCCGTCAGTGATCACCTGGCTGATCATGCACTGATATCGTGACTGAGCATGCACAGGTCATGTGCCGGGAGCCGGGGAGGCATTCCATTCTGGACAAAGTTCATGAGGAAGGAGGCTCGGCATACGCAAATGCGGGATCGAGCCTCAGGAGTCCACCCGGATATTCTCGAGCATCTCCCCCCCCAAAAAAACCAGTCTGCCTACGGTATTGCTTTGTGCGCTCACCTCTGATTTCACTGGGGGCTGTCTCCCACCACCATCTCTTTCTCTCTGTCAAAGAGTTAACTTACAGCTCCAATTCATAAAGTTCCTTGTCATTCTTCCCTTTAACTTCCAGCTGAGTCTCCATCTGGAGCGAGGACCCAACCACGCTTACTAATTATGCCTGGGCTGCTAAGACCCACTCGAGAAGGTGTCTAGGGTGAGGCACCTCCCGATATTCCAGAGGGCACCTGCGGCCAACGGAAGTGGTGCAAACTTCTTGTCTTGAAGTTTGATTGGTCTCCCGCATAAACCAAGCTACTCAGTCTCTTTTCTCCACCGAATTTTCCTACTGAGCTCTCCTCATACTATTATTCTTGACATCTCTGATTAGCATATAAATAGTCGCCTAGGCCATCTCTCCTTCGAATACCCTGGATCAGTTGGGGCTGGTCCCCGGCAGGTGGCGCCTGAACAGGGACCTCAGGAGGCAATACTCAAAGAGCTGAGCAGACATGAACCACGCAATCAGCAGGCAATAAGCATGGAGCTCGGCAGTGTCGAATCATGCTGCTCAACTGGCAATAATCAAGCAGGTGACCAGGCAGGAATCACGCAGCTCAGTTGACAATTGTCAAGCAGATGAGCCGACAGGAATCACGCAGCTCAGCTGGCAATTGTCATGCAGATGATCCGGCAGGAATCACGCAGCTCAGCAGGCCCTGACCACGTGACTCTGCAGGCACTGATCACGTGGCTGATCAAGTCCAGATCACGTGGCTGAGCATGCACTGATCACGTGGCTATCATGCACTGATAACCTGACTTCGAATGCACTGATGATGTGGTTGATCAAGCACTGATCACATGGCTCATCATGCACTGATCACGTGTTTATCAGGCAGTGATCAGAGACTGACAGGCTCTGATCATAGGACTGTGCACGCACTGATCACGTGGCTATCATGCACTGATCACGTGACTGCGCATGCACTGATGACGTGGGTGATCGAGGGCTGATCCCGTGTTTATCAGGCAGTGATCAGTGACTGATAGGCGCTGAGCATGGGACTGTGCACGCACTGATCACGTGGCTGATCAGGAACTGACAACCTGACTGTGCATGCAGTGATCACGTGGCTGGTCGTTCACTGATCACGTGTTTATCATATGGTGATCACGTGACTGAGAGGCGCTGATCAAGTCACTGTGCTGTCAGTGATCACATGGCTGATCTGGAACTGACCACCTGACTGCGCATGCAGTGATCACTTGGCTGGTCGATCACTTATGACGTGTTTATCATACGGTGATCACGTGACTGAGAGGCGCTGATCACGTGACTGTGCCGTCAGTGATCACCTGGCTGATCATGCACTGATATCGTGACTGAGCATGCACAGGTCATGTGCCGGGAGCCGGGGAGGCATTCCATTCTGGACAAAGTTCATGAGGAAGGAGGCTCGGCATACGCAAATGCGGGATCGAGCCTCAGGAGTCCACCCGGATATTCTCGAGCATCTCCCCTCCCAAAAAAACCAGAGTGCCTACTGTATTGCTTTGTGCGCTCACCTCTGATTTCACTGGGGGCTGTCCCCCACCACCATCTCGCTCTCTCTGTCAAAGAGTTAACTTACAGCTCCAATTCATAAAGTTCCTTGTCATTCTTCCCTTTAACTTCCAGCTGAGTCTCCATCTGGAGCGAGGAACCCACCACGCTTACTAATTATGCCTGGGCTGCTAAGACCCACTCGAGAAGGTGTCTAGGGTGAGGCACCTCCCGATATTCGAGAGGGCACCTGCGGCCTTCGGAAGTGGTGCAAACTTCTTGTCTTGAAGTTTGATTGGTCTCCCGCACAAACCAAGCTACTCAGTCTCTTTTCTCCACCGAATTTTCCTACTGAGCTCTCCTCATACTATTATTCTTGACATCTCTGATTAGCATATAAATAGTCGCCTAGGCCATCTCTCCTTCGAATACCCTGGATCAGCTGGGGCTGGTCCCCGGCAGGTGGCGTGGCACCCGAACAGGGACCTCAGGAGGCAATACTCAAAGTGCTGAGCAGACACGAACCACGCAATCAGCAGGCAATAAGCATGGAGCTCAGCAGTGACGAACCATGCTGCTCAACTGGCAATAATCAAGCAGGTGACGAGGCAGGAATCACGCAGCTCAGCTGGCAATTGTCATGCAGATGAGCCGGCAGGAATCACGCAGCTCAGCAGGCCCTGACCACGTGACTCTGCAGGCACTGATCATGTGGCTGATCAAGTCCAGATCACGTGACTGAGCATGCACTGACCACGTGGCTATCATGCACTGATAACCTGACTGGGAATGCACTGATGACGTGGCTTATCAAGCACTGTTCACATGGCTCATCATGCACTGATCAGGTGTTTATCAGGCAGTGATCAGTGACTGACAGGCGCTGATCATAGGACTGTGCACGCACTGATCACGTGGCTATCATGCACTGATCACGTGACTGCGCATGCACTGATAACATGGATGATCGGGCACTGATCACGTGTTTATCAGGCAGTGATCAGTGAATGACAGGCGCTGAGTATGGGACTGTGCACGCACTGATCACGTGGCTGATCAGGAACTGACCACCTGACTGCGCATGCAGTGATCACGTGGCTGGTCGTTCACTGATCACGTGTTTATCATACGGTGACCACGTGACTGAGAGGCGCTGATCACGTGACTGTGCCGTCAGTGATCCCGTGGCTGAGCAGGCACTTATATCGTGACTGAGCATGCACTGATCACGTGCCGGGAGCCGGGGAGGCATTCCACTCTAGACAAAGGTCATGAGGAAGGAGGCTCGGCATACGCAAATGCGGGATCGAGCCTCAGGAGTCCACCCGGATATTCTCGAGCATTTCCCCCCCAAAAAAACCAGAGTCTGCCTACTGTATTGCTTTGGGCCCTCACCTCTGATTTCACTGGGGGCTGTCCCCCACCACCATCTCGCTCTCTCTGTCAAAGAGTTAACTTACAGCTCCAATTCATAAAGTTCCTTGTCATTCTTCCCTTTAACTTCCAGCTGAGTCTCCATCTGGAGCGAGGAACCCACCACGCTTACTAATTATGCCTGGGCTGCTAAGACCCACTCGAGAAGGTGTCTAGGGTGAGGCACCTTCCGCTCCTCCAGAGGGCGCCTGCGGCCTACATAAGTGGTGCAAACTTCTTGTCTTGAAGGTTGATTGGTCTCCCGCCTAAACCAAGCTACTCAGTCTCTTTTCTCCACCGAATTTTCCTACTGAGCTCTCCTCATACTATTATTCTTGACATCTCTGATTACCATATAAATAGTCGCCTAGGCAATCTCTCCTTCGAATACCCTGGATCAGCTGGGGCTGGACCCCGGCAGGTGGCGCCCGAACAGGGACCTCAGGAGGCAATACTCAAAGAGCTGAGTAGACACGAACCACGAAATCAGCAGGCAATAAGCATGGAGCTCAGCAGGGACGAATCATGCTGCTCAACTGGCAATAATCAAGCAGGTGACCAGGCAGGAATCACGCAGCTCAGCTGGCAATTGTCATGCAGATGAGCCGGCAGGTATCTCGCAGCTCAGCCGGCCCTGATCACGTGGCTGATCAAGTACAGATCACGTGATTGAGCATGCACTGATCACGTGGCTATCATGCACTGACCAGGGGACTGCCCATGCACTGATGACGTGGCTGATCAGGCTCTGATCACATGGCTCATCATGCACTGATCACGTGTTTATCAGGCAGTGATCAGTGACTGACAGGTGCTGATCATGGGACTGTGCACGCACTGATCACGTGGCTATCATGCACTGATCACGTGACTGCGCATGCACTGATCACGTGGCTGATCGGGCACTGATCACGTGTTTATCAGGCAGTGATCAATGACTGACAGGAGCTGAGCATGGGATTGTGCACGCACTGATCACGTGGCTGATAAGGAACTGACCACCTGACTGCGCATGCAGTGATCACGTGGCTGGTCGTTCACTGATCACGTGATTGATCGTTCACTGATCACTAGGATATCATGCAATGATCAAGTGGCTGATCATACACTGCTCACGTGTCTGACCATGCACTGATCACGTGGCTATCATGCACTGCTCACGTGGCTGATCATGCAGTGATAACGTGGCTGATCATGCACTGATCACGTGACTGATCATGCAATGATCACGTGGCTATCAGGCACTGCTCACGTGGCTGATCATGCTATGTTCACATAGTTTCCATGTACTGGTCATGTGAATGATCATGCTCTGATCAGGTATTGATCATGCACTGATCACGTGGCTTATCATACACTAATCAGGTGACTGATAAAGGACTTATCACGTGACTGATCATCCACTGATCACGTGGCTATCATGCACTGAACACTTGGCTGGTCATACACTGATCACGTGCCTGGTCATGCACAGATTGCGTAACTAATCGTGAACTGATCACGTGGCTATCATGCACTGTTCACGTGGATATCAGGCACTGATCACATGGCTGATCACATGTATCACGTGACTTATCATGCACTGGTCACGTGGCTATCATGCACTGATCACTTGACTGATCATGCACTGATCACATAATTGATCATGCACTGATCACGTGACTGATCATGCACTAATCACGTGACTGATCATGCACCCATCAGGTGACTGTTCATACACTGATCACATGGCTACCATGCAATGATCACGTGGCTATCATGCAGTGATCACGTAGCTGATCATGCACTGTTCACGTAGCTATCATGCACTGATCACTTGGCTGATCATACACTGATCACGGATCTATCATGCACTGCTCACGTGGCTGATCCTGCAATGATCACGTAGCTAACATGTACTGGTCATATGACTGTTCATGCGATGATAATGTAATTGATCATGCATTGATCACGTGACTGATCATGCACTGATCACGTAATTTATCATGCACTGATCACGTGGCTGATCATACACTGATCACGTGGCTGACAATGCACTGATACCTTGACTGAGCATGGACTGATCACATTACTATCATGTAGTGATCACGTGACTTAATGGCGCTGATCATGTGACTGATCATGCGCTGATCATGTTTGGAACTCAGCTGTGAGGAATCATGCTGCTCAGCTGGCAATAATCAAGCAGCTGAGCAGGCAGGAATTACGCAGCACAGGTGGCAATTGTCAAGCAGATGACAGGCAGGAATCTTGCAGCTCAGCTGGCAATTGTCAAGCAGATGAGCAGACAGTAATCACGCAGCTCAGCAGGCCCTGATCACGTGACTGAGCATGCACTGCTCACGTGGCTGATCATACACTGATCACGTGATTGATCATGCACTGATCACTTGGATATCATGCACTGATCACGGGGCTGATCATACACTGTTCACGTGTCTGACCATGCACTGATCACGTGGCTGATCATACACTGCTCACGTAACTGATCATGTACTTATCACGTGACTGATCATGCACTGATCACGTGACTGTTCACGCACTGATCATTTGACTGATCATGCAATGATCACGTGGCTATAATGCACTGATAACATGGCTGATCATACACTGTTCACGTGCTTGATCTTGCACAGATCACTTGACTAATCATGAACTGATCACGTGGCTATAATTCACTGATCACATGGATATCATGCACTGATTACGTGCCTGTCATGCACAGATCACGTGACTAATCATGAACTGATCACGTAGCTGATGGTACACTGCTCACGTAGCTGATCATGCACTGATCACGTGTCTATCATGAAGTGCTCACGGGGCTGATCCTGCAATGATCATATAGCTAACATGTACTGGTCACGTGACTGATCATGCAATGGTAACATAATTGGTCATGCACTGATCACGTGACTGATCATGCACTGACCACTTGACTGATCATGCACTGATCACGTGGATATCATGCACTGCTTACGTGGCTGATCATACAATGATCACATAGCTACCATGTACTGGTCACTTGACTGATCATGCACTGATCACGTAATTGATCATGCATTGATCCGTGGCTGATCATACACTGATCACGTGACTGATCATGCACTGTTCACGTGACTGATCATGCACTGATCACGTGGCTATCATGCACTGACCACGTGGATATCATGCACTGATCACGTGGCTGATCACACACGTATCACGTGACTGATCATGCACTAATCACGTGGCTGATCATACACTGCTCAGGTAACTGATCATACACTGGTCACGTGGCTGATCATGGAATGATCACGTAGCTACCATGTACTGGTCACATGACTGATCATGCACTGATCACGTGACTGGTCATGCACTGACCACGTGGGTATCATGCAGTGCTCACGTGGCTGATCATGCAATGATCACGTGACTGGTCATGCACTGAACACGTGGGTATCATGCACTGCTCACGTGGCTGATCATGCAATGATCACGCAGCTACCATGTACTGGTCACATGACTGATCATGCACTGATCACGTAATTGATCATGCACTGTTCACCTGGATTATCATGCATTGATCATGTGACTCATCATGTGCTGATCATGTTTGGTGTCATACACTGATCATGTGCCTCTGGAGAAAATGAACAAAGAGCTGAGTAGGCAGGAATCAGTCAACAGGCAATAATCATGGAACTCACCTCTGAGAAATCATGCTGCTCAGCTGGCAATAATCAAGTAGATGAGCAGACAGGAATTACGCAGCACAGGTGGCAATTGTCAAGGAGATGACAGTCAGGAATCGTGCAGCTCAGCTTGCAATTGTCAAGCAGATGAGCAGACAGTAATCAGGCAGCTCAGCAGGCCATGATCACGTGACTGAGCATGCACTGTTCACGTGGCTGATCATACACTGATCACGTGATTGATCATTTAGTTACCACGTGGCTATCATGCACTGATCAAGTGGCTGATCATGCAATGATCACGTAGCAACCATGTACTGGTCACATGACTGATCATGCACTGATCACGTAATTGATCATGCACTGATCATTTGGCTGATCATGCACTGATCACGTGACTGATCATGCACTGATCATGTAATTGATCATGCACTGATCATATGGTTGATCATGCACTCATCACGTGGCTGATCATACACTGATCACGTGACTGATCATGCACGGATCACGTGGCTATCATGCACTGATCACTTGGCTGGTCATACACTGATCACGTGCCTGGTCATGCACAGATTACCTGACTGATCATGCACTGATCATGGGACTATCATGCACTACTCACATTGCTGATCATGCAATGATCATGTAGTTACCATGTACCGGTCACGTGTCTGATCATACACCCATCAGGTGACGGATCATGCACTGATCACGTGGCTATCATGCACTGTTCACGTGGCTGATCATACACTGATCACCTGCCTGGTCATACACAGATCACGGGACTAATCATGAACTGATCATGTAGCTATCATGCACTGATCACCTGGCTGATCATGCACTGATCACTTGGCTGTCATGCAATGATCACGTGGCTATCATGCCCTGATCATGTGGCTGATCATGCACTGATCACGTGACTGGTCATGCACTGATCAGGTGGCTATCATGCACTGATCACGTGGCTGATCATGCAATGATCACGTAGCTACCATGTACTCTTCACGTGACTGATCATGCACTGATCACGTAATTGATCATGCACTGATCACGTGCCTGATCATGCACTGATCACGTGACTGATTATGCACTGATCACGTGACTGATCATGCACTCATCACGTGGCTATCATGCACTACTCACATGGCTGATCATGCAATGATCACGCAGCTACCATGTATTGGTCACATGACTGATCATGCACTGATCACGTATTTGATCATGCACTGATCACCTGGCTTATCATGCATTGATCATTTGACTGATCATGTGCTGATCATGTTTGGTGTCATACACTGATCATGTGCCTCTGGAGGCAATGAACAAAGAGCTGAGTAGGCAGGAATCAGTCAGCAGGCAATAATCATGGAACTCAGCTCTGACAAATCATGCTGCTCAGCTGGCAATAATCAAGTAGATGAGCAGGCAGGAATTACGCAGCACAGGTGGCAATTGTCAAGGAGATGACAGGCAGGAATCGTGCAACTCAGCTGGCAATTATCAAGCAGATGAGCAGACAGTAATCACGCAGCTCAGCAGGCCCTGATCACGTGACTGAGCATGCACTGTTCACGTGGCTGATCACATACCTATCACGTGACTGATCATGCACTGATCACGTGGCTCTCATGCACTGATCACGTGATTGCACATGCACTGATCACGTAACTGTATGCACTGATCACGTGGCTATCATGCACTGATGACGTGGCTGATCATGCACTGATCATGTGACTGATCATGCACTGATCGCGTAGCTATCTTGCACTGATCACTTGGCTGATCATACACTCATCAGGGGACTGATCGTGCACTGATCACGGCGCTATCATATATTGATTACATGACTCCATATGCACTGATCACGTGGATGATCATACACTGATCACGTGACTGATCATGCACTGATCACGTGACTGACCATGCACTGATCACGTGACTGATCATGCACTGATCAGTAGGCTATCATGTACTCATTACCTGGCTATCGTGCACTGATCACATGGTTGATCATACACTGATCACAAGACTGATCATGCACTGATCATGTCTATATCATGCACTGATCACAGGACTGCCAATGCACTGATCACGTGGATGATCATACACTGATCATGTGACAGATCATGCAGTGATCACGTGGCTATCATGCACTGATCAAGTGGCTGATCATACTCTGCTCCCGAAACTGACCATGCACTGATCACGTGGCTATCATGCACTGCTCACATGGCTGATCATGCAATGATCACCTAGCTACCATGTACTGGTCACATGACTGATCATGCACTGATCACGTAATTGATCATGCACTGATCACCTGGTTTATCATGCATTGATCATGTGACTGATCATGTGCTGATCATGTTTGGTGTCATACACTGATCATGTGCCTCTGGAGGCAATGAACAAAGAGCTGAGTAGGGAGGAATCAGTGAGCAGGCAATAATCATGGAACTCAGCTCTGAGAAATCATGCTGCTCAGCTGGCAATAATCAAGTAGATGAGCAGGCAGGAATTACGCAGCACAGGTGGCAATTGTCAAGGACATGACCGGCAGGAATCGTGCAGCTCAGCTGGCAATTGTCAAGCAGATGAGCAGACAGTAATCACGCAGCTCCCCAGGCCCTGATCACGTGACTGAGCATGCACTGTTCACGTGGCTGATCATACACTGATCACGTGATTGATCCTGCACTGATCACGTGGCTATCATGCACTGATCACTTGGCTGGTCATACACTGATCACGTGCCTGGTCATGCACAGATTACCTGACTGATCATGCACTTATCACGTGACTGATCATGCACTGATCAGGTGGCTATCATGAACTACTCACGTTGCTGATCATGCAATGATCATGTAGCTAACATGTACCGGTCACGTGTCTGATCATACACCCATCAGGTGACGGATCATGCACTGATCACGTGGCTATCATGCACTGTTCACGTGGCTGATCATACACTGATCACCTGCCTGGTCATGCACAGATTACGTGACTAATCATGAACTGATCATGTAGCTATCATGCACTGATCACCTGGCTGATCATGCACTGATCAGGTAGCTATCATGCAATGATCACGTGGCTATCATGCACTGATCACGTGGCTGATCATGCACTGATACCGTGATTGAGCATGGACAGATCACATGACTATCATGTAGTGATCACGTGACTTAATGGCGCTGATCATGTGATTGATCATGCGCTGATCATGTTTGCTATCATACACTGATCATGTGCCTCTGGAGGCAATAAACAAAGAGCTGAGTAGGCACGAATCAAACAGTCTGCAGGCAATAATCATGGAACTCAGCTGTGAGGAATCATGCTGCTCAGCTGGCAATAATCAAGCAGCTGAGCAGGCAGGAATTACGCAGCACAGCTGGCAATTGTCAAGCAGATGACAGGCAGGAATCCCGCAGCTCAGCAGGCCCTGATCTCGTGACTGAGCATGCACTGTTCACGTGGCTGATCATACACTGATCACGTGATTGATCATGCACTGATCACTTGGATATCATGCACTGATCACGTGGCTGATCATACAGTGTTCACGTGTTTGACCATGCACTGATCACGTGGCTGATCATACACTGCTCACGTAACTGATCATGTACTGGTCACGTGACTGAGCATGCACTGATCACGTGACTGTTCACGCACTGATCATTTGACTGATCATGCAATGATCACGTGGCTATAATGCACTGATCACGTGGCTGATCATACACTGTTCGCGTGCTTGATCTTGCACGGATCACTTGACTAATCATGAACTGATCACGTGGCTATAATTCACTGATCACGTGGATATCATGCACTGATTACGTGCCTGTCATGCACAGATCACGTGACTAATCATGAACTGATCACGTAGGTATCATGCACTAATCACGTGGCTGATCATACACTGTTCACATGTCTGATCATGCACTGATCACGTGGCTGATCATACACTGTTCACGTGTCTGATCATGCACTGATCACGTAGCTAATGGTACACTGCTCACGTAGCTGATCATGCACTGATCACGTGTCTATCATGAAGTGTTCACGTGGCTGATCCTGCAATGATCAAGTAGCTAACATGTACTGGTCACGTGACTGATTATGCAATGGTAACATAATTGATCATGCACTGATCACGTGACTGATCATGCACTGATCACTTGACTGATCATGCACAGATCACGTGGCTATCATGCACTGCTTACGTGGCTGATCAAACAATGATCACATAGCTACCATGTACTGGTCACTTGACTGATCATGCACTGATCACGTAATTGATCATGCATTGATCCGTGGCAGATCATACACTGCTTACGTGACTGATCATGCACTGATCACGTGGCTAACATGCACTGATCACGTGGATATCATGCACTGATCACGTGGCTGATCACACACGTATCACGTGACTGATCATGCACTGATCACGTGGCTGATCATACACTGCTCAGGTAACTGATCATGCACTGATCACGTGGCTGATCATGCAATGATCACGTAGCTACCATGTACTGGTCTCATGACTGATCATGCACTGATCACGTGACCGGTCATGCACTGACCACGTGGGTATCATGCACTGCGCACGTGGCTGATCATGCAATGATCACGTGACTGGTCATGCAATGACCACGTGGGTATCATGCACTGCTAACGTGGCTGATCATGCAATGATCACGCAGCTACCATGTACTGGTCACATGACTGATCATGCACTGATCACGTAATTGATCATGCACTGATCACCTGGATTATCATGC
Source organism: Bos taurus (assembly GCF_002263795.3). Taxonomy (NCBI): domain Eukaryota; kingdom Metazoa; phylum Chordata; class Mammalia; order Artiodactyla; family Bovidae; genus Bos; species Bos taurus. Next base: position 13,101 of record NW_020190573.1, read on the forward strand.
ATTGATCATGTGACTGATCATGTGCTGATCATGTTTGGTGTCATACACTGATCATGTGCCTCTGGAGGCAATGAACAAAGAGCTGAGTAGGGAGGAATCAGTGAGCAGGCAATAATCATGGAACTCAGCTCTGAGAAATCATGCTGCTCAGCTGGCAATAATCAAGTAGATGAGCAGGCAGGAATTACGCAGCACAGGTGGCAATTGTCAAGGACATGACCGGCAGGAATCGTGCAGCTCAGCTGGCAATTGTCAAGCAGATGAGCAGACAGTAATCACGCAGCTCCCCAGGCCCTGATCACGTGACTGAGCATTCACTGTTCACGTGGCTGATCATACACTGATCACGTGATTGATCCTGCACTGATCACGTGGCTATCATGCACTGATCACTTGGCTGGTCATACACTGATCACGTGCCTGGTCATGCAAAGATTACCTGACTGATCATGCACTTATCACGTGACTGATCATGCACTGATCATGTGGCTATCATGAACTACTCACTTTGCTGATCATGCAATGATCATGTAGCTAACATGTACCGGTCACGTGTCTGATCATACACCCATCAGGTGACGGATCATGCACTGATCACGTGGCTATCATGCACTGTTCACGTGGCTGATCATACACTGATCACCTGCCTGGTCATGCACAGATCACGTGACTAATCATGAACTGATCATGTAGCTATCATGCACTGATCACCTGGCTGATCATGCACTGATCAGGTAGCTATCATGCAATGATCACGTGGCTATCATGCACTGATCACGTGGCTGATCATGCACTGATACCGTGATTGAGCATGGACAGATCACATGACTATCATGTAGTTATCACGTGACTTAATGGCGCTGATCATGTGATTGATCATGCGCTGATCATGTTTGCTATCATACACTGATCATGTGCCTCTGGAGGCAATAAACAAACAGCTGAGTAGGCACGAATCAAACAGTCAGGAGGCGATAATCATGGAACTCAGCTGTGAGGAATCATGCTGCTCAGCTGGCAATAATCAAGCAGCTGAGCAGGCAGGAATTACACAGCACAGCTGGCAATTGTCAAGGAGATGACAGGCAGGAATCGTGCAGCTCAGCTGGCAATTGTCAAGCACATGAGCAGACAGTAATCACGCAGCTCAGCAGGCCCTGATCACGTGACTGAGCATGCACTGTTCACGTGGCTGTTCATACACTGATCACGTGATTGAACATGCACTGATCACTTGGATATCATGCACTGATCACGTGGCTGAACATGCACTGTTAACGTGGCTGATCACAAACCTGTCACGTGACTGATCATGCACTGAATACGTGGCACTCATGCACTGATCACGTGGCTAATCATACTCTGCTCACGTAACTGATCATGCACACATCACATGGGTATCATACACTGCTCCCGTGGCTGGTCATGCAATGATCACGTAGCTTCCATATCCTGGTCATGTGACTCATCATGCACAGATCACGTAAATGATCATGCACTGTTCACGTGACTGATCATGTACTGATCACGTGACTGATCATGCACTGATCACGTGGCTATCATGCACTGCTCACATGGCTGGTCATGCAATGATCACGTAGCTACCATATACTGGTCACGTGACTGATCATGCACAGATCACGTAAATGATCATGCACTGTTCACGTGACTGATCATGTACTGGTAACCTGACTGATCATGCACTGATCACGAGACTGTTCACGCACTGATCACTTGACTGATCATGCAATGATCACGTGGCTATAATGCACTGATCACGTGGCTGATCATACACTGTTCACGTGCCTGGTCATGCACAAATCACGTGACTAATCATGAACTGATCACCTAGGTATTATGCACTGATCACCTGGCTCATCATACACTGTTCACGTAGCTGATCATGCACTGATCACGTGTCTATCATGCAGTGCTCACGTGGCTGATCCTGCAATGATCACGTAGCTAACATGTACTGGTCACGTGACTGATCATGCAATGGTAATATAATTGATCATGCACTGATCACGTGACTGATCATGCACTGATCACGTGACTGATCATGCACTGATCACGTGGCTATCATGCACAGCTTACCTTGCTGCTCATACAATGATCACATAGCTACCATGTACTGGTCACGTGACTGATCATGCACTGATCACGTAATTGATCATATACTGATCACGTGGCTATCATGCACTGATCCCGTGGCTGATCATACAATGATCACGTGCCTGGTCTTGAACAGACCACGTGACTAATCATGAAGTGATCACGTGGCTATCATGCACTGATCACGTGGATATCATGCACTGATCACGTGGCTGAACATGCAATGATCTCGTAGCTACTATGTACTGGTCACGTGACTGATCATGCACTGATCACATAATTGATCATGCACTGATCACGTGGCTGATCATGTACTGATCACGAGACTGATCATGCACTGATCACGTGACTGATCATGCACTGATCACGTGGCTAACATGCACTGCTCACTTGGCTGATCATGCAATGATCACGCAGCTAAGATGTACTGGTCACATGACTGATCATGCACTGATCACGTAATTGATCATGCACTGATCACCTGGCTTATCATGCATTGATCATGTGACTAATCCTGTTCTGATCATGTTTGGTGTCATACACTGATCATGTGCCTCTGGAGGCAATGAAAAAAGAGCTGAGTAGGCAGGAATCAGGCAGCAGGCAATAATCATGGAACTCAGCTCTGAGAAATCATGCTGCTCAGCTGGCAATAATCAAGTAGATGAGCAGGCAGGAATTACGCAGCACAGGTGGCAATTGTCAAGGAGATGACAGGCAGGAATCGTGCAGCTCAGCTGGCAATTGTCAAGCAGATGAGCAGACAGTAATCACGCAGCTCAGCAGGCCCTGATCACGTGACGGAGCATGCACTGTTCACGTGGCTGATCACACACCTATCACGTGACTGATCATGCATTGATCACGTGGCTCTCATGCACTGATGACGTGATTGCACATGCAATGATCACGTAATTGTATGCACTGATCACGTGCCTATCATGCACTGATGACGTGGCTGATCATGCACTGATCACGTGGCTATCATGCACAGCTTACCTGGCTGCTCATACAATGATAACATAGCTACCATGTACTGGTCACGTGACTGATCATGCACTGATCATGTAATTGATCATGTACTGAACAGGTGGCTATCATGCACTGATCACGTGGCTGATCATACAATGATCACGTGCCTGGTCTTGCACAGATCACGCGACTAATCATGAAGTGATCACATGGCTATCATGCACTGATCACGTGGATATCATGCACTGATCACGTGGCTGATCTCACACGTATCACGTGACTGATGATGCACTGATCACGTGGCTATCATGCACTGATCACGTGGCTATCATGCACAGATCACGTGGCTATCATGCACTGATCTCTTGGCTGGTCATACACTGATCACGTGCCTGGTCATGCACAGATTACCTGACTGATCATGCACTTATCACGTGACTGATCATGCACTGATCAGGTGGCTATCATGAACTACTCACGTTGCTGATCATGCAATGATCATGTAGCTAACATGTACCGGTCACGTGTCTGATCATACACCCATCAGGTGACGGATCATGCACTGATCACGTGGCTATCATGCACTGATCACGTGGCTGATCATACACTGATCACCTGCCTGGTCATGCACAGATCACGTGACTAATCATGAACTGATCATGTAGCTATCATGCACTGATCACCTGGCTGATCATGCAGTGATCAGGTAGCTATCATGCAATGATCACGTGGCTATCATGCACTGATCACGTGGCTGATCATGCACTGATACCGTGATTGAGCATGGACAGATCACATGACTATCATGTAGTGATCCCGTGACTTAATGGCGCTGATCATGTGATTGATCATGCGCTGATCATGTTTGCTATCATACACTGATCATGTGCCTCTGGAGGCAATAAACAAACAGCTGAGTAGGCACGAATCAAACAGTCAGGAGGCGATAATCATGGAACTCAGCTGTGAGGAATCATGCTGCTCAGCTGGCAATAATCAAGCAGCTGAGCAGGCAGGAATTACGCAGCACAGCTGGCAATTGTCAAGGAGATGACAGGCAGGAATCGTGCAGCTCAGCTGGCAATTGTCAAGCACATGAGCAGACAGTAATCACGCAGCTCAGCAGGCCCTGATCACGTGACTGAGCATGCACTGTTCACGTGGCTGTTCATACACTGATCACGTGATTGAACATGCACTGATCACTTGGATATCATGCACTGATCACGTGCCTGATCATACACTGTTCACGTGTTTGACTATGCACTGATCACGTGGCTGATCATACACTGCTCACGTAACTGATCATGCACTGATCACGTGGCTATCATGCACTGATCACGTGGCTGAACATGCACTGTTCACGTGGCTGATCACAAACCTGTCACGTGACTGATCATGCACTGAATACGTGGCACTCATGCACTGATCACGTGGCTAATCATACTCTGCTCACGTAACTGATCATGCACACATCACATGGGTATCATACACTGCTCCCGTGGCTGGTCATGCAATGATCACGTAGCTTCCATATCCTGGTCATGTGACTCATCATGCACAGATCACGTAAATGATCATGCACTGTTCACGTGACTGATCATGTACTGATCACGTGACTGATCATGCACTGATCACGTGGCTATCATGCACTGCTCACATGGCTGGTCATGCAATGATCACATAGCTACCATATACTGGTCACGTGACTGATCATGCACAGATCACGTAAATGATCATGCACTGTTCACGTGACTGATCATGTACTGGTCACCTGACTGATCATGCACTGATCACGAGACTGTTCACGCACTGATCACTTGACTGATCATGCAATGATCACGTGGCTATAATGCACTGATCACGTGGCTGATCATACACTGTTCACGTGCCTGGTCATGCACAAATCACGTGACTAATCATGAACTGATCACCTAGGTATTATGCACTGATCACCTGGCTCATCATACACTGTTCACGTAGCTGATCATGCACTGATCACGTGTCTATCATGCAGTGCTCACGTGGCTGATCCTGCAATGATCACGTAGCTAACATGTACTGGTCACGTGACTGATCATGCAATGGTAATATAATTGATCATGCACTGATCACGTGACTGATCATGCACTGATCACGTGACTGATCATGCACTGATCACGTGGCTATCATGCACAGCTTACCTTGCTGCTCATACAATGATCACATAGCTACCATGTACTGGTCACGTGACTGATCATGCACTGATCACGTAATTGATCATATACTGATCACGTGGCTATCATGCACTGATCCCGTGGCTGATCATACAATGATCACGTGCCTGGTCTTGAACAGACCACGTGACTAATCATGAAGTGATCACGTGGCTATCATGCACTGATCACGTGGATATCATGCACTGATCACGTGGCTGAACATGCAATGATCTCGTAGCTACTATGTACTGGTCACGTGACTGATCATGCACTGATCACATAATTGATCATGCACTGATCACGTGGCTGATCATGTACTGATCACGAGACTGATCATGCACTGATCACGTGACTGATCATGCACTGATCACGTGGCTAACATGCACTGCTCACTTGGCTGATCATGCAATGATCACGCAGCTAAGATGTACTGGTCACATGACTGATCATGCACTGATCACGTAATTGATCATGCACTGATCACCTGGCTTATCATGCATTGATCATGTGACTAATCCTGTTCTGATCATGTTTGGTGTCATACACTGATCATGTGCCTCTGGAGGCAATGAAAAAAGAGCTGAGTAGGCAGGAATCAGGCAGCAGGCAATAATCATGGAACTCAGCTCTGAGAAATCATGCTGCTCAGCTGGCAATAATCAAGTAGATGAGCAGGCAGGAATTACGCAGCACAGGTGGCAATTGTCAAGGAGATGACAGGCAGGAATCGTGCAGCTCAGCTGGCAATTGTCAAGCAGATGAGCAGACAGTAATCACGCAGCTCAGCAGGCCCTGATCACGTGACGGAGCATGCACTGTTCACGTGGCTGATCACACACCTATCACGTGACTGATCATGCATTGATCACGTGGCTCTCATGCACTGATGACGTGATTGCACATGCAATGATCACGTAATTGTATGCACTGATCACGTGCCTATCATGCACTGATGACGTGGCTGATCATGCACTGATCACGTGGCTATCATGCACAGCTTACCTGGCTGCTCATACAATGATAACATAGCTACCATGTACTGGTCACGTGACTGATCATGCACTGATCATGTAATTGATCATGTACTGAACACGTGGCTATCATGCACTGATCACGTGGCTGATCATACAATGATCACGTGCCTGGTCTTGCACAGATCACGCGACTAATCATGAAGTGATCACGTGGCTATCATGCACTGATCACGTGGATATCATGCACTGATCACGTGGCTGATCTCACACGTATCACGTGACTGATGATGCACTGATCACGTGGCTATCATGCACTGATCACGTGGCTATCATGCACAGATCACGTGGCTGATCATGCAATGATCACGTAGTTACCATGTACTGGTCACGTGACTGATCATGCAATGATCACGTAATTGATCATGCACTGATCACGTGCCTGATCATTCACTGATCACGTGACTGATCATGCAATGATCACATGACTGATCATGCACTGATCACGTGGCTATCATGCACTGCTCACGTGGCTTATCATGCAATGATCATGTAGCTACCAGGTACCGGTCACGTGACTGATCATACACCCATCAGGTGACGGATCATGCACTGATCACGTGGCTATCATGCACTGTTCACGTGGCTGATCATACACTGATCACCTGCCTGGTCATGCACAGATCACGTGACTAATCATGAACTGATCATGTAGCTATCATGCACTGATCACCTGGCTGATCATGCACTGGTCACGTGGCTATCATGCAATGATCACGTGGCTATCATGCACTGATCACGTGGCTGATCATGCACTGATATCGTGACTGAGCATGGACTGATCACATTACTATCATGTAGTGATCACGTGACTTAATGGCGCTGATCATGTGACTGATCATGCGCTGATCATGTTTGCTATCATACACTGATCTTGTGCCTCTGGAGGCAATAAACAAACAGCTGAGTAGTCACGAATCAAACAGTCTGCAGGCAATAATCATGGAACTCAGCTGTGAGGAATCATGCTGCTCAGCTGGCAATAATCAAGCAGCTGAGCAGGCAGGAATTATGCAGCACAGCTGGCAATTGTCAAGCAGATGACAGGCAGGAATCCCGCAGCTCAGCAGGCCCTGATCTCGTGACTGAGCATGCACTGTTCACGTGGCTGATCATACACTGATCACGTGATTGATCATGCACTGATCACTTGGATATCATGCACTGATCACGTGGCTGATCATACAGTGTTCACGTGTCTGACCATGCACTGATCACGTGGCTGATCATACACTGCTCATGTAACTGATCATGTACTGGTCACGTGACTGAGCATGCACTGATCACGTGACTGTTCACGCACTGATCATTTGACTGATCATGCAATGATCACGTGGCTATAATTCACTGATCACGTGGATATCATGCACTGATTACGTGCCTGTCATGCACAGATCACGTGACTAATCATGAACTGATCACGTAGGTATCATGCACTAATCACGTGGCTGATCATACACTGTTCACATGTCTGATCATGCACTGATCACGTGGCTGATCATACACTGTTCACGTGTCTGATCATTCACTGATCACGTAGCTGATGGTACACTGCTCATGTAGCTGATCATGCACTGATCACGTGTCTATCATGAAGTGCTCACATGGCTGATCCTGCAATGATCAAGTAGCTAACATGTACTGGTCACGTGACTGATTATGCAATGGTAACATAATTGATCATGCACTGATCACGTGACTGATCATGCACAGATCACGTGGCTATCATGCACTGCTTACGTGGCTGATCAAACAATGATCACATAGCTACCATGTACTGGTCACTTGACTGATCATGCACTGATCACGTAATTGATCATGCATTGATCCGTGGCAGATCATACACTGCTTACGTGACTGATCATGCACTGATCACGTGGCTATCATGCACTGATCACGTGGATATCATGCACTGATCACGTGGCTGATCACACACGTATCACGTGACTGATCATGCACTGATCACGTGGCTGATCATACACTGCTCAGGTAACTGATCATGCACTGATCACGTGGCTGATCATACACTGCTCATGTAGCTGATCATGCACTGATCACGTGTCTATCATGAAGTGTTCACGTGGCTGATCCTGCAATGATCAAGTAGCTAACATGTACTGGTCACGTGACTGATTATGCAATGGTAACATAATTGATCATGCACTGATCACGTGACTGATCATGCACAGATCACGTGGCTATCATGCACTGCTTACGTGGCTGATCAAACAATGATCACATAGCTACCATGTACTGGTCACTTGACTGATCATGCACTGATCACGTAATTGATCATGCATTGATCCGTGGCAGATCATACACTGCTTACGTGACTGATCATGCACTGATCACGTGGCTATCATGCACTGATCACGTGGATATCATGCACTGATCACGTGGCTGATCACACACGTATCACGTGACTGATCATGCACTGATCACGTGGCTGATCATACACTGCTCAGGTAACTGATCATGCACTGATCACATGGCTGATCATGCAATGATCACGTAGCTACCATGTACTGGTCTCATGACTGATCATGCACTGATCACGTGACCGGTCATGCACTGACCACGTGGGTATCATGCACTGCGCACGTGGCTGATCATGCAATGATCACGTGACTGGTCATGCACTGACCACGTGGGTATCATGCACTGCTAACGTGGCTGATCATGCAATGATCACGCAGCTACCATGTACTGGTCACATGACTGATCATGCACTGATCACGTAATTGATCATGCACTGATCACCTGGTTTATCATGCATTGATCATGTGACTGATCATGTGCTGATCATGTTTGGTGTCATACACTGATCATGTGCCTCTGGAGGCAATGAACAAAGAGCTGAGTAGGGAGGAATCAGTGAGCAGGCAATAATCATGGAACTCAGCTCTGAGAAATCATGCTGCTCAGCTGGCAATAATCAAGTAGATGAGCAGGCAGGAATTACGCAGCACAGGTGGCAATTGTCAAGGACATGACCGGCAGGAATCGTGCAGCTCAGCTGGCAATTGTCAAGCAGATGAGCAGACAGTAATCACGCAGCTCCCCAGGCCCTGATCACGTGACTGAGCATGCACTGTTCACGTGGCTGATCATACACTGATCACGTGATTGATCCTGCACTGATCACGTGGCTATCATGCACTGATCACTTGGCTGGTCATACACTGATCACGTGCCTGGTCATGCACAGATTACCTGACTGATCATGCACTTATCACGTGACTGATCATGCACTGATCAGGTGGCTATCATGAACTACTCACGTTGCTGATCATGCAATGATCATGTAGCTAACATGTACCGGTCACGTGTCTGATCATACACCCATCAGGTGACGGATCATGCACTGATCACGTGGCTATCATGCACTGTTCACGTGGCTGATCATACACTGATCACCTGCCTGGTCTTGCACAGATCACGTGACTAATCATGAACTGATCATGTAGCTATCATGCACTGATCACCTGGCTGATCATGCACTGATCAGGTAGCTATCATGCAATGATCACGTGGCTATCATGCACTGATACCGTGATTGAGCATGGACAGATCACATGACTATCATGTAGTGATCACGTGACTTAATGGCGCTGATCATGTGATTGATCATGCGCTGATCATGTTTGCTATCATACACTGATCATGTGCCTCTGGAGGCAGTAAACAAAGAGCTGAGTAGGCACGAATCAAACAGTCTGCAGGCAATAATCATGGAACTCAGCTGTGAGGAATCATGCTGCTCAGCTGGCAATAATCAAGCAGCTGAGCAGGCAGGAATTACGCAGCACAGCTGGCAATTGTCAAGCAGATGACAGGCAGGAATCACGCAGCTCAGCAGGCCCTGATCTCGTGACTGAGCATGCACTGTTCACGTGGCTGATCATACACTGATCACGTGATTGATCATGCACTGATCACTTGGATATCATGCAATGATCACGTGGCTGATCATACAGTGTTCACGTGTTTGACCATGCACTGATCTCGTGGCTGATCATACACTGCTCACGTAACTGATCATGTACTGGTCACGTGACTGAGCATGCACTGATCACGTGACTGTTCACGCACTGATCATTTGACTGATCATGCAATGATCACGTGGCTATAATGCACTGATCACGTGGCTGATCATACACTGTTCGCGTGCTTGATCTTGCACGGATCACTTGACTAATCATGAACTGATCACGTGGCTATAATTCACTGATCACGTGGATATCATGCACTGATTACGTGCCTGTCATGCACAGATCACGTGACTAATCATGAACTGATCACGTAGGTATCATGCACTAATCACGTGGCTGATCATACACTGTTCACATGTCTGATCATGCACTGATCACGTGGCTGATCATACACTGTTCACGTGTCTGATCATGCACTGATCACGTAGCTAATGGTACACTGCTCACGTAGCTGATCATGCACTGATCACGTGTCTATCATGAAGTGTTCACGTGGCTGATCCTGCAATGATCAAGTAGCTAACATGTACTGGTCACGTGACTGATTATGCAATGGTAACATAATTGATCATGCACTGATCACGTGACTGATCATGCACTGATCACTTGACTGATCATGCACAGATCACGTGGCTATCATGCACTGCTTACGTGGCTGATCAAACAATGATCACATAGCTACCATGTACTGGTCACTTGACTGATCATGCACTGATCACGTAATTGATCATGCATTGATCCGTGGCAGATCATACACTGCTTACGTGACTGATCATGCACTGATCACGTGGCTAACATGCACTGATCACGTGGATATCATGCACTGATCACGTGGCTGATCACACACGTATCACGTGACTGATCATGCACTGATCACGTGGCTGATCATACACTGCTCAGGTAACTGATCATGCACTGATCACGTGGCTGATCATGCAATGATCACGTAGCTACCATGTACTGGTCTCATGACTGATCATGCACTGATCACGTGACCGGTCATGCACTGACCACGTGGGTATCATGCACTGCGCACGTGGCTGATCATGCAATGATCACGTGACTGGTCATGCACTGACCACGTGGGTATCATGCACTGCTAACGTGGCTGATCATGCAAGGATCACGCAGCTACCATGTACTGGTCACATGACTGATCATGCACTGATCACGTAATTGATCATGCACTGATCACCTGGATTATCATGCATTGATCATGTGACTGATCATGTGCTGATCATGTTTGGTGTCATACACTGATCATGTGCCTCTGGAGGCAATGAACAAAGAGCTGAGTAGGGAGGAATCAGTGAGCAGGCAATAATCATGGAACTCAGCTCTGAGAAATCATGCTGCTCAGCTGGCAATAATCAAGTAGATGAGCAGGCAGGAATTACGCAGCACAGGTGGCAATTGTCAAGGACATGACCAGCAGGAATCGTGCAGCTCAGCTGGCAATTGTCAAGCAGATGAGCAGACAGTAATCACGCAGCTCCCCAGGCCCTGATCACGTGACTGAGCATTCACTGTTCACGTGGCTGATCATACACTGATCACGTGATTGATCCTGCACTGATCACGTGGCTATCATGCACTGATCACTTGGCTGGTCATACACTGATCACGTGCCTGGTCATGCACAGATTACCTGACTGATCATGCACTTATCACGTGACTGATCATGCACTGATCATGTGGCTATCATGAACTACTCACGTTGCTGATCATGCAATGATCATGTAGCTAACATGTACCGGTCACGTGACTGATCATGCAATGGTAATATAATTGATCATGCACTGATCACGTGACTGATCATGCACTGATCACGTGACTGATCATGCACTGATCACGTGGCTATCATGCACAGCTTACCTTGCTGCTCATACAATGATCACATAGCTACCATGTACTGGTCACGTGACTGATCATGCACTGATCACGTAATTGATCATATACTGATCACGTGGCTATCATGCACTGATCCCGTGGCTGATCATACAATGATCACGTGCCTGGTCTTGAACAGACCACGTGACTAATCATGAAGTGATCACGTGGCTATCATGCACTGATCACGTGGATATCATGCACTGATCACGTGGCTGAACATGCAATGATCTCGTAGCTACTATGTACTGGTCACGTGACTGATCATGCACTGATCACATAATTGATCATGCACTGATCACGTGGCTGATCATGTACTGATCACGAGACTGATCATGCACTGATCACGTGACTGATCATGCACTGATCACGTGGCTAACATGCACTGCTCACTTGGCTGATCATGCAATGATCACGCAGCTAAGATGTACTGGTCACATGACTGATCATGCACTGATCACGTAATTGATCATGCACTGATCACCTGGCTTATCATGCATTGATCATGTGACTAATCCTGTTCTGATCATGTTTGGTGTCATACACTGATCATGTGCCTCTGGAGGCAATGAAAAAAGAGCTGAGTAGGCAGGAATCAGGCAGCAGGCAATAATCATGGAACTCAGCTCTGAGAAATCATGCTGCTCAGCTGGCAATAATCAAGTAGATGAGCAGGCAGGAATTACGCAGCACAGGTGGCAATTGTCAAGGAGATGACAGGCAGGAATCGTGCAGCTCAGCTGGCAATTGTCAAGCAGATGAGCAGACAGTAATCACGCAGCTCAGCAGGCCCTGATCACGTGACGGAGCATGCACTGTTCACGTGGCTGATCACACACCTATCACGTGACTGATCATGCATTGATCACGTGGCTCTCATGCACTGATGACGTGATTGCACATGCAATGATCACGTAATTGTATGCACTGATCACGTGCCTATCATGCACTGATGACGTGGCTGATCATGCACTGATCACGTGGCTATCATGCACAGCTTACCTGGCTGCTCATACAATGATAACATAGCTACCATGTACTGGTCACGTGACTGATCATGCACTGATCATGTAATTGATCATGTACTGAACAGGTGGCTATCATGCACTGATCACGTGGCTGATCATACAATGATCACGTGCCTGGTCTTGCACAGATCACGCGACTAATCATGAAGTGATCACGTGGCTATCATGCACTGATCACGTGGATATCATGCACTGATCACGTGGCTGATCTCACACGTATCACGTGACTGATGATGCACTGATCACGTGGCTATCATGCACTGATCACGTGGCTATCATGCACAGATCACGTGGCTGATCATGCAATGATCACGTAGTTACCATGTACTGGTCACGTGACTGATCATGCAATGATCACGTAATTGATCATGCACTGATCACGTGCCTGATCATTCACTGATCACGTGACTGATCATGCAATGATCACATGACTGATCATGCACTGATCACGTGGCTATCATGCACTGCTCACGTGGCTTATCATGCAATGATCATGTAGCTACCAGGTACCGGTCACGTGACTGATCATACACCCATCAGGTGACGGATCATGCACTGATCACGTGGCTATCATGCACTGTTCACGTGGCTGATCATACACTGATCACCTGCCTGGTCATGCACAGATCACGTGACTAATCATGAACTGATCATGTAGCTATCATGCACTGATCACCTGGCTGATCATGCACTGGTCACGTGGCTATCATGCAATGATCACGTGGCTATCATGCACTGATCACGTGGCTGATCATGCACTGATATCGTGACTGAGCATGGACTGATCACATTACTATCATGTAGTGATCACGTGACTTAATGGCGCTGATCATGTGACTGATCATGCGCTGATCATGTTTGCTATCATACACTGATCTTGTGCCTCTGGAGGCAATAAACAAACAGCTGAGTAGTCACGAATCAAACAGTCTGCAGGCAATAATCATGGAACTCAGCTGTGAGGAATCATGCTGCTCAGCTGGCAATAATCAAGCAGCTGAGCAGGCAGGAATTATGCAGCACAGCTGGCAATTGTCAAGCAGATGACAGGCAGGAATCCCGCAGCTCAGCAGGCCCTGATCTCGTGACTGAGCATGCACTGTTCACGTGGCTGATCATACACTGATCACGTGATTGATCATGCACTGATCACTTGGATATCATGCACTGATCACGTGGCTGATCATACAGTGTTCACGTGTCTGACCATGCACTGATCACGTGGCTGATCATACACTGCTCATGTAACTGATCATGTACTGGTCACGTGACTGAGCATGCACTGATCACGTGACTGTTCACGCACTGATCATTTGACTGATCATGCAATGATCACGTGGCTATAATTCACTGATCACGTGGATATCATGCACTGATTACGTGCCTGTCATGCACAGATCACGTGACTAATCATGAACTGATCACGTAGGTATCATGCACTAATCACGTGGCTGATCATACACTGTTCACATGTCTGATCATGCACTGATCACGTGGCTGATCATACACTGTTCACGTGTCTGATCATTCACTGATCACGTAGCTGATGGTACACTGCTCATGTAGCTGATCATGCACTGATCACGTGTCTATCATGAAGTGCTCACGTGGCTGATCCTGCAATGATCAAGTAGCTAACATGTACTGGTCACGTGACTGATTATGCAATGGTAACATAATTGATCATGCACTGATCACGTGACTGATCATGCACAGATCACGTGGCTATCATGCACTGCTTACGTGGCTGATCAAACAATGATCACATAGCTACCATGTACTGGTCACTTGACTGATCATGCACTGATCACGTAATTGATCATGCATTGATCCGTGGCAGATCATACACTGCTTACGTGACTGATCATGCACTGATCACGTGGCTATCATGCACTGATCACGTGGATATCATGCACTGATCACGTGGCTGATCACACACGTATCACGTGACTGATCATGCACTGATCACGTGGCTGATCATACACTGCTCAGGTAACTGATCATGCACTGATCACGTGGCTGATCATACACTGCTCATGTAGCTGATCATGCACTGATCACGTGTCTATCATGAAGTGTTCACGTGGCTGATCCTGCAATGATCAAGTAGCTAACATGTACTGGTCACGTGACTGATTATGCAATGGTAACATAATTGATCATGCACTGATCACGTGACTGATCATGCACAGATCACGTGGCTATCATGCACTGCTTACGTGGCTGATCAAACAATGATCACATAGCTACCATGTACTGGTCACTTGACTGATCATGCACTGATCACGTAATTGATCATGCATTGATCCGTGGCAGATCATACACTGCTTACGTGACTGATCATGCACTGATCACGTGGCTATCATGCACTGATCACGTGGATATCATGCACTGATCACGTGGCTGATCACACACGTATCACGTGACTGATCATGCACTGATCACGTGGCTGATCATACACTGCTCAGGTAACTGATCATGCACTGATCACGTGGCTGATCATGCAATGATCACGTAGCTACCATGTACTGGTCTCATGACTGATCATGCACTGATCACGTGACCGGTCATGCACTGACCACGTGGGTATCATGCACTGCGCACGTGGCTGATCATGCAATGATCACGTGACTGGTCATGCACTGACCACGTGGGTATCATGCACTGCTAACGTGGCTGATCATGCAATGATCACGCAGCTACCATGTACTGGTCACATGACTGATCATGCACTGATCACGTAATTGATCATGCACTGATCACCTGGTTTATCATGCATTGATCATGTGACTGATCATGTGCTGATCATGTTTGGTGTCATACACTGATCATGTGCCTCTGGAGGCAATGAACAAAGAGCTGAGTAGGGAGGAATCAGTGAGCAGGCAATAATCATGGAACTCAGCTCTGAGAAATCATGCTGCTCAGCTGGCAATAATCAAGTAGATGAGCAGGCAGGAATTACGCAGCACAGGTGGCAATTGTCAAGGACATGACCGGCAGGAATCGTGCAGCTCAGCTGGCAATTGTCAAGCAGATGAGCAGACAGTAATCACGCAGCTCCCCAGGCCCTGATCACGTGACTGAGCATTCACTGTTCACGTGGCTGATCATACACTGATCACGTGATTGATCCTGCACTGATCACGTGGCTATCATGCACTGATCACTTGGCTGGTCATACACTGATCACGTGCCTGGTCATGCACAGATTACCTGACTGATCATGCACTTATCACGTGACTGATCATGCACTGATCAGGTGGCTATCATGAACTACTCACGTTGCTGATCATGCAATGATCATGTAGCTAACATGTACCGGTCACGTGTCTGATCATACACCCATCAGGTGACGGATCATGCACTGATCACGTGGCTATCATGCACTGTTCACGTGGCTGATCATACACTGATCACCTGCCTGGTCTTGCACAGATCACGTGACTAATCATGAACTGATCATGTAGCTATCATGCACTGATCACCTGGCTGATCATGCACTGGTCAGGTAGCTATCATGCAATGATCACGTGGCTATCATGCACTGATACCGTGATTGAGCATGGACAGATCACATGACTATCATGTAGTGATCACGTGACTTAATGGCGCTGATCATGTGATTGATCATGCGCTGATCATGTTTGCTATCATACACTGATCATGTGCCTCTGGAGGCAGTAAACAAAGAGCTGAGTAGGCACGAATCAAACAGTCTGCAGGCAATAATCATGGAACTCAGCTGTGAGGAATCATGCTGCTCAGCTGGCAATAATCAAGCAGCTGAGCAGGCAGGAATTACGCAGCACAGCTGGCAATTGTCAAGCAGATGACAGGCAGGAATCACGCAGCTCAGCAGGCCCTGATCTCGTGACTGAGCATGCACTGTTCACGTGGCTGATCATACACTGATCACGTGATTGATCATGCACTGATCACTTGGATATCATGCAATGATCACGTGGCTGATCATACAGTGTTCACGTGTTTGACCATGCACTGATCTCGTGGCTGATCATACACTGCTCACGTAACTGATCATGTACTGGTCACGTGACTGAGCATGCACTGATCACGTGACTGTTCACGCACTGATCATTTGACTGATCATGCAATGATCACGTGGCTATAATGCACTGATCACGTGGCTGATCATACACTGTTCGCGTGCTTGATCTTGCACGGATCACTTGACTAATCATGAACTGATCACGTGGCTATAATTCACTGATCACGTGGATATCATGCACTGATTACGTGCCTGTCATGCACAGATCACGTGACTAATCATGAACTGATCACGTAGGTATCATGCACTAATCACGTGGCTGATCATACACTGTTCACATGTCTGATCATGCACTGATCACGTGGCTGATCATACACTGTTCACGTGTCTGATCATGCACTGATCACGTAGCTAATGGTACACTGCTCACGTAGCTGATCATGCACTGATCACGTGTCTATCATGAAGTGTTCACGTGGCTGATCCTGCAATGATCAAGTAGCTAACATGTACTGGTCACGTGACTGATTATGCAATGGTAACATAATTGATCATGCACTGATCACGTGACTGATCATGCACTGATCACTTGACTGATCATGCACAGATCACGTGGCTATCATGCACTGCTTACGTGGCTGATCAAACAATGATCACATAGCTACCATGTACTGGTCACTTGACTGATCATGCACTGATCACGTAATTGATCATGCATTGATCCGTGGCAGATCATACACTGCTTACGTGACTGATCATGCACTGATCACGTGGCTAACATGCACTGATCACGTGGATATCATGCACTGATCACGTGGCTGATCACACACGTATCACGTGACTGATCATGCACTGATCACGTGGCTGATCATACACTGCTCAGGTAACTGATCATGCACTGATCACGTGGCTGATCATGCAATGATCACGTAGCTACCATGTACTGGTCTCATGACTGATCATGCACTGATCACGTGACCGGTCATGCACTGACCACGTGGGTATCATGCACTGCGCACGTGGCTGATCATGCAATGATCACGTGACTGGTCATGCACTGACCACGTGGGTATCATGCACTGCTAACGTGGCTGATCATGCAAGGATCACGCAGCTACCATGTACTGGTCACATGACTGATCATGCACTGATCACGTAATTGATCATGCACTGATCACCTGGATTATCATGCATTGATCATGTGACTGATCATGTGCTGATCATGTTTGGTGTCATACACTGATCATGTGCCTCTGGAGGCAATGAACAAAGAGCTGAGTAGGGAGGAATCAGTGAGCAGGCAATAATCATGGAACTCAGCTCTGAGAAATCATGCTGCTCAGCTGGCAATAATCAAGTAGATGAGCAGGCAGGAATTACGCAGCACAGGTGGCAATTGTCAAGGACATGACCAGCAGGAATCGTGCAGCTCAGCTGGCAATTGTCAAGCAGATGAGCAGACAGTAATCACGCAGCTCCCCAGGCCCTGATCACGTGACTGAGCATTCACTGTTCACGTGGCTGATCATACACTGATCACGTGATTGATCCTGCACTGATCACGTGGCTATCATGCACTGATCACTTGGCTGGTCATACACTGATCACGTGCCTGGTCATGCACAGATTACCTGACTGATCATGCACTTATCACGTGACTGATCATGCACTGATCATGTGGCTATCATGAACTACTCACGTTGCTGATCATGCAATGATCATGTAGCTAACATGTACCGGTCACGTGACTGATCATGCAATGGTAATATAATTGATCATGCACTGATCACGTGACTGATCATGCACTGATCACGTGACTGATCATGCACTGATCACGTGGCTATCATGCACAGCTTACCTTGCTGCTCATACAATGATCACATAGCTACCATGTACTGGTCACGTGACTGATCATGCACTGATCACGTAATTGATCATATACTGATCACGTGGCTATCATGCACTGATCCCGTGGCTGATCATACAATGATCACGTGCCTGGTCTTGAACAGACCACGTGACTAATCATGAAGTGATCACGTGGCTATCATGCACTGATCACGTGGATATCATGCACTGATCACGTGGCTGAACATGCAATGATCTCGTAGCTACTATGTACTGGTCACGTGACTGATCATGCACTGATCACATAATTGATCATGCACTGATCACGTGGCTGATCATGTACTGATCACGAGACTGATCATGCACTGATCACGTGACTGATCATGCACTGATCACGTGGCTAACATGCACTGCTCACTTGGCTGATCATGCAATGATCACGCAGCTAAGATGTACTGGTCACATGACTGATCATGCACTGATCACGTAATTGATCATGCACTGATCACCTGGCTTATCATGCATTGATCATGTGACTAATCCTGTTCTGATCATGTTTGGTGTCATACACTGATCATGTGCCTCTGGAGGCAATGAAAAAAGAGCTGAGTAGGCAGGAATCAGGCAGCAGGCAATAATCATGGAACTCAGCTCTGAGAAATCATGCTGCTCAGCTGGCAATAATCAAGTAGATGAGCAGGCAGGAATTACGCAGCACAGGTGGCAATTGTCAAGGAGATGACAGGCAGGAATCGTGCAGCTCAGCTGGCAATTGTCAAGCAGATGAGCAGACAGTAATCACGCAGCTCAGCAGGCCCTGATCACGTGACGGAGCATGCACTGTTCACGTGGCTGATCACACACCTATCACGTGACTGATCATGCATTGATCACGTGGCTCTCATGCACTGATGACGTGATTGCACATGCAATGATCACGTAATTGTATGCACTGATCACGTGCCTATCATGCACTGATGACGTGGCTGATCATGCACTGATCACGTGGCTATCATGCACAGCTTACCTGGCTGCTCATACAATGATAACATAGCTACCATGTACTGGTCACGTGACTGATCATGCACTGATCATGTAATTGATCATGTACTGAACAGGTGGCTATCATGCACTGATCACGTGGCTGATCATACAATGATCACGTGCCTGGTCTTGCACAGATCACGCGACTAATCATGAAGTGATCACGTGGCTATCATGCACTGATCACGTGGATATCATGCACTGATCACGTGGCTGATCTCACACGTATCACGTGACTGATGATGCACTGATCACGTGGCTATCATGCACTGATCACGTGGCTATCATGCACAGATCACGTGGCTGATCATGCAATGATCACGTAGTTACCATGTACTGGTCACGTGACTGATCATGCAATGATCACGTAATTGATCATGCACTGATCACGTGCCTGATCATTCACTGATCACGTGACTGATCATGCAATGATCACATGACTGATCATGCACTGATCACGTGGCTATCATGCACTGCTCACGTGGCTTATCATGCAATGATCATGTAGCTACCAGGTACCGGTCACGTGACTGATCATACACCCATCAGGTGACGGATCATGCACTGATCACGTGGCTATCATGCACTGTTCACGTGGCTGATCATACACTGATCACCTGCCTGGTCATGCACAGATCACGTGACTAATCATGAACTGATCATGTAGCTATCATGCACTGATCACCTGGCTGATCATGCACTGGTCACGTGGCTATCATGCAATGATCACGTGGCTATCATGCACTGATCACGTGGCTGATCATGCACTGATATCGTGACTGAGCATGGACTGATCACATTACTATCATGTAGTGATCACGTGACTTAATGGCGCTGATCATGTGACTGATCATGCGCTGATCATGTTTGCTATCATACACTGATCTTGTGCCTCTGGAGGCAATAAACAAACAGCTGAGTAGTCACGAATCAAACAGTCTGCAGGCAATAATCATGGAACTCAGCTGTGAGGAATCATGCTGCTCAGCTGGCAATAATCAAGCAGCTGAGCAGGCAAGAATTATGCAGCACAGCTGGCAATTGTCAAGCAGATGACAGGCAGGAATCCCGCAGCTCAGCAGGCCCTGATCTCGTGACTGAGCATGCACTGTTCACGTGGCTGATCATACACTGATCACGTGATTGATCATGCACTGATCACTTGGATATCATGCACTGATCACGTGGCTGATCATACAGTGTTCACGTGTCTGACCATGCACTGATCACGTGGCTGATCATACACTGCTCATGTAACTGATCATGTACTGGTCACGTGACTGAGCATGCACTGATCACGTGACTGTTCACGCACTGATCATTTGACTGATCATGCAATGATCACGTGGCTATAATTCACTGATCACGTGGATATCATGCACTGATTACGTGCCTGTCATGCACAGATCACGTGACTAATCATGAACTGATCACGTAGGTATCATGCACTAATCACGTGGCTGATCATACACTGTTCACATGTCTGATCATGCACTGATCACGTGGCTGATCATACACTGTTCACGTGTCTGATCATTCACTGATCACGTAGCTGATGGTACACTGCTCATGTAGCTGATCATGCACTGATCACGTGTCTATCATGAAGTGCTCACGTGGCTGATCCTGCAATGATCAAGTAGCTAACATGTACTGGTCACGTGACTGATTATGCAATGGTAACATAATTGATCATGCACTGATCACGTGACTGATCATGCACAGATCACGTGGCTATCATGCACTGCTTACGTGGCTGATCAAACAATGATCACATAGCTACCATGTACTGGTCACTTGACTGATCATGCACTGATCACGTAATTGATCATGCATTGATCCGTGGCAGATCATACACTGCTTACGTGACTGATCATGCACTGATCACGTGGCTATCATGCACTGATCACGTGGATATCATGCACTGATCACGTGGCTGATCACACACGTATCACGTGACTGATCATGCACTGATCACGTGGCTGATCATACACTGCTCAGGTAACT
Organism: Bos taurus; assembly: GCF_002263795.3. Classification (NCBI taxonomy): domain Eukaryota; kingdom Metazoa; phylum Chordata; class Mammalia; order Artiodactyla; family Bovidae; genus Bos; species Bos taurus. Next base: position 35,238 of record NW_020190573.1, read on the forward strand.
GATCATGCACTGATCACGTGGCTGATCATACACTGCTCATGTAGCTGATCATGCACTGATCACGTGTCTATCATGAAGTGTTCACGTGGCTGATCCTGCAATGATCAAGTAGCTAACATGTACTGGTCACGTGACTGATTATGCAATGGTAACATAATTGATCATGCACTGATCACGTGACTGATCATGCACAGATCACGTGGCTATCATGCACTGCTTACGTGGCTGATCAAACAATGATCACATAGCTACCATGTACTGGTCACTTGACTGATCATGCACTGATCACGTAATTGATCATGCATTGATCCGTGGCAGATCATACACTGCTTACGTGACTGATCATGCACTGATCACGTGGCTAACATGCACTGATCACGTGGATATCATGCACTGATCACGTGGCTGATCACACACGTATCACGTGACTGATCATGCACTGATCACGTGGCTGATCATACACTGCTCAGGTAACTGATCATGCACTGATCACGTGGCTGATCATGCAATGATCACGTAGCTACCATGTACTGGTCTCATGACTGATCATGCACTGATCACGTGACCGGTCATGCACTGACCACGTGGGTATCATGCACTGCGCACGTGGCTGTTCATGCAATGATCACGTGACTGGTCATGCACTGACCACGTGGGTATCATGCACTGCTAACGTGGCTGATCATGCAAGGATCACGCAGCTACCATGTACTGGTCACATGACTGATCATGCACTGATCACGTAATTGATCATGCACTGATCACCTGGATTATCATGCATTGATCATGTGACTGATCATGTGCTGATCATGTTTGGTGTCATACACTGATCATGTGCCTCTGGAGGCAATGAACAAAGAGCTGAGTAGGGAGGAATCAGTGAGCAGGCAATAATCATGGAACTCAGCTCTGAGAAATCATGCTGCTCAGCTGGCAATAATCAAGTAGATGAGCAGGCAGGAATTACGCAGCACAGGTGGCAATTGTCAAGGACATGACCGGCAGGAATCGTGCAGCTCAGCTGGCAATTGTCAAGCAGATGAGCAGACAGTAATCACGCAGCTCCCCAGGCCCTGATCACGTGACTGAGCATTCACTGTTCACGTGGCTGATCATACACTGATCACGTGATTGATCCTGCACTGATCACGTGGCTATCATGCACTGATCACTTGGCTGGTCATACACTGATCACGTGCCTGGTCATGCACAGATTACCTGACTGATCATGCACTTATCACGTGACTGATCATGCACTGATCAGGTGGCTATCATGAACTACTCACGTTGCTGATCATGCAATGATCATGTAGCTAACATGTACCGGTCACGTGTCTGATCATACACCCATCAGGTGACGGATCATGCACTGATCACGTGGCTATCATGCACTGTTCACGTGGCTGATCATACACTGATCACCTGCCTGGTCTTGCACAGATCACGTGACTAATCATGAACTGATCATGTAGCTATCATGCACTGATCACCTGGCTGATCATGCACTGGTCAGGTAGCTATCATGCAATGATCACGTGGCTATCATGCACTGATACCGTGATTGAGCATGGACAGATCACATGACTATCATGTAGTGATCACGTGACTTAATGGCGCTGATCATGTGATTGATCATGCGCTGATCATGTTTGCTATCATACACTGATCATGTGCCTCTGGAGGCAGTAAACAAAGAGCTGAGTAGGCACGAATCAAACAGTCTGCAGGCAATAATCATGGAACTCAGCTGTGAGGAATCATGCTGCTCAGCTGGCAATAATCAAGCAGCTGAGCAGGCAGGAATTACGCAGCACAGCTGGCAATTGTCAAGCAGATGACAGGCAGGAATCACGCAGCTCAGCAGGCCCTGATCTCGTGACTGAGCATGCACTGTTCACGTGGCTGATCATACACTGATCACGTGATTGATCATGCACTGATCACTTGGATATCATGCAATGATCACGTGGCTGATCATACAGTGTTCACGTGTTTGACCATGCACTGATCTCGTGGCTGATCATACACTGCTCACGTAACTGATCATGTACTGGTCACGTGACTGAGCATGCACTGATCACGTGACTGTTCACGCACTGATCATTTGACTGATCATGCAATGATCACGTGGCTATAATGCACTGATCACGTGGCTGATCATACACTGTTCGCGTGCTTGATCTTGCACGGATCACTTGACTAATCATGAACTGATCACGTGGCTATAATTCACTGATCACGTGGATATCATGCACTGATTACGTGCCTGTCATGCACAGATCACGTGACTAATCATGAACTGATCACGTAGGTATCATGCACTAATCACGTGGCTGATCATACACTGTTCACATGTCTGATCATGCACTGATCACGTGGCTGATCATACACTGTTCACGTGTCTGATCATGCACTGATCACGTAGCTAATGGTACACTGCTCACGTAGCTGATCATGCACTGATCACGTGTCTATCATGAAGTGTTCACGTGGCTGATCCTGCAATGATCAAGTAGCTAACATGTACTGGTCACGTGACTGATTATGCAATGGTAACATAATTGATCATGCACTGATCACGTGACTGATCATGCACTGATCACTTGACTGATCATGCACAGATCACGTGGCTATCATGCACTGCTTACGTGGCTGATCAAACAATGATCACATAGCTACCATGTACTGGTCACTTGACTGATCATGCACTGATCACGTAATTGATCATGCATTGATCCGTGGCAGATCATACACTGCTTACGTGACTGATCATGCACTGATCACGTGGCTAACATGCACTGATCACGTGGATATCATGCACTGATCACGTGGCTGATCCACACACGTATCACGTGACTGATCATGCACTGATCACGTGGCTGATCATACACTGCTCAGGTAACTGATCATGCACTGATCACGTGGCTGATCATGCAATGATCACGTAGCTACCATGTACTGGTCTCATGACTGAATCATGCACTGATCACGTGACGGTCATGCACTGACCACGTGGGTATCATGCACTGCGCACGTGGCTGATCATGCAATGATCACGTGACTGGTCATGCACTGACCACGTGGGTATCATGCACTTGCTAACCGTGGCTGATCATGCAAGGATCACGCAGCTACCATGTACTGGTCACATGACTGATCATGCACTGATCACGTAATTGATCATGCACTGATCACCTGGATTATCATGCATTGATCATGTGACTGATCATGTGCTGATCATGTTTGGTGTCATACACTGATCATGTGCCTCTGGAGGCAATGAACAAAGAGCTGAGTAGGGAGGAATCAGTGAGCAGGCAATAATCATGGAACTCAGCTCTGAGAAATCATGCTGCTCAGCTGGCAATAATCAAGTAGATGAGCAGCAGGAATTACGCAGCACAGGTGGCAATTGTCAAGGACATGACCAGCAGGAATCGTGCAGCTCAGCTGGCAATTGTCAAGCAGATGAGCAGACAGTAATCACGCAGCTCCCCAGGCCCTGATCACGTGACTGAGCATTCACTGTTCACGTGGCTGATCATACACTGATCACGTGATTGATCCTGCACTGATCACGTGGCTATCATGCACTGATCACTTGGCTGGTCATACACTGATCACGTGCCTGGTCATGCACAGATTACCTGACTGATCATGCACTTATCACGTGACTGATCATGCACTGATCATGTGGCTATCATGAACTACTCACGTTGCTGATCATGCAATGATCATGTAGCTAACATGTACCGGTCACGTGACTGATCATGCAATGTAATATAATTGATCATGCACTGATCACGTGACTGATCATGCACTGATCACGTGACTGATCATCACTGATCACGTGGCTATCATGCACAGCTTACCTTGCTGCTCATACAATGATCACATAGCTACCATGTATGGTCACGTGACTGATCATGCACTGATCACGTAATGATCAATATACTGATCACGTGGCTATCATCACTGATCCCGTGGCTGATCATACAATGATCACGTGCCTGGTCTTGAACAGACCACGTGACTAATCATGAAGTGATCACGTGGCTATCATGCACTGATCACGTGGATATCATGCACTGATCACGTGGCTGAACATGCAATGATCTCGTAGCTACTATGTACTGGTCACGTGATGATCATGCACTGATCACATAATTGATCATGCACTGATCACGTGGCTGATCATGTACTGATCACGAGACTGATCATGCACTGATCACGTGATGATCATGCACTGATCACGTGGCTAACATGCACTGCTCACTTGGCTGATCATGCAATGATCACGCAGCTAAGATGTACTGGTCACATGACTGATCTGCACTGATCACGTAATTGATCATGCACTGATCACCTGGCTTATCATGCATTGATCATGTGACTAATCTGTTCTGATCATGTTTGGTGTCATACACTGATCATGTGCCTCTGGAGGCAATGAAAAAAGAGCTGAGTAGGCAGGAATCAGGCAGCAGGCAATAATCATGGAACTCAGCTCTGAGAAATCATGCTGCTCAGCTGGCAATAATCAAGTAGATGAGCAGGCAGGAATTACGCAGCACAGGTGGCAATTGTCAAGGAGATGACAGGCAGGAATCGTGCAGCTCAGCTGGCAATTGTCAAGCAGATGAGCAGACAGTAATCACGCAGCTCAGCAGGCCCTGATCACGTGACGGAGCATGCACTGTTCACGTGGCTGATCACACACCTATCACGTGACTGATCATGCATTGATCACGTGCTCTCATGCACTGATGACGTGATGCACATGCAATGATCACGTAATGTATTGCACTATCACATGCCTATCATGCACTGATGACGTGGCTGATCATGCACTGATTCACGTGGCTATCATGCACAGCTTACCTGGCTGCTCATACAATGATAAATACTACCATGTACTGGTCACGTGACTGATCATGCACTATCATGTAATTGATCATGTACTGAACAGTGCTATCATGCACTGATACGTGGCTGATCATACAATGATCACGTGCCTGGTCTTGCACAGTCACGCGACTAATCATGAATGATCACGTGGCTATCATGCACTGAATCACGTGGATATCATGCACTGATCACGTGGCTGATCTCAACACGATCACGTGACTGATGATGCACTGATCACGTGCGCTATCATGCACTGATCACGTGGTATCATGCACAGTCCGTGGCCTGATCATCAATATCACGTAGTTACCATGTACTGGTCACGTGACTGATCATGCAATGATCACGTAATTGATCATGCACTGATCACGTGCCTGATCATTCACTGATCACGTGACTGATCATTGCAATGATCACATGACTGATCATGCACTGATCACGTGGCTATCATGCACTGCTCACGTGGCTTATCATGCAATGATCATGTAGCTACCAGGTACCGGTCACGTGACTGATCATACACCCATCAGGTGACGGATCATGCACTGATCACGTGGCTATCATGCACTGTTTCACGTGGCTGATCATACACTGATCACCTGCCTGGTCATGCACAG